>NW_027286997.1:787500-802500 GCF_022747635.1 Hetaerina americana | reverse complement strand
AAACATGGGCATGAGAAAGGTGTGGGCGAAGTTGCTGGAGCGAGTACTCTTGGATGAACAAAAGGAAACTCGCATGCGGATCTGCCAAGAGCTTCTCGACCATGCCCCAGCCACCCTAGAGCCTTGATATAATCCCGCTATTCTTCTTCCTCTTCCCCTGCCTCCAATCCGTGCAGAAAGGACGTCAGCATGGCTTGGTGGAGTGAACAGGCGGTGATGAGCGAGCTTAGCAGCATTCTAGGCACCACCTTCCAGGAGGTGTACGAGGCATGGGAAACCCACTAGCAGCGGTGTGCGGGCGCACAAGGGTGCTGCTACTTTGAAGACAAGAGTGAATGTATCAATTCTGGCAATAGATATTTTTAATCGGCTCTGTCTTATTACTTTTGGGTCAGACCTTGTGTAGGTATCCCATATTCAAATGTAATGGTTGTCACATGTCTGTAAAATGTAATGATGTTAGACATTTACAAGATCAACAGAACAAATCTTGATTGTACTCTGTTCTTTTCTATAAGTGGCCTCCTTGTTGCTATAGCAACATGCACATCTCTCTCTTTCTGAATTTCAAAATTATTGGAGGATATAGGTTGGGAGTCACTCGCGGAGCCAAGGTTAAATGACAGATTACATCTCTTGCATAAATGTGAAGGGTGTCTCTTTAACAATCATGTTGATGATTTAGTATTACCCCCATCGTACTAAGTTTGGTGAGATTATGTCAATAAATTAGAGAGATAGAACAGATTCATATTCAGATAGACAGTAAGATTTCATGTTTTCGGCAAATGATAAGGGATTGGAATATCGTTGTCGGACCATGCTCGGGTGGGGAGAAGTATTCAGGTCAAAATTAGTCTGGTGTGTATTCACCCCGGGCCACATACTCGAGTGGTGGCTTGCAGTGTGCTAAGTAAATACTAAAATACTGAAATGATTGGTTCCAAAATTGTTGGATTGGCAGTGAGTTCGTTTGGTGTGAATCTTGCTATGCAGCTTCCTGACCTACCATTTCCCCTTAAAATATTAAAATGTGCCCCTCCTCATGATTCGCAGCCAAAAATGAAACATTTTCCAGGTTCCACGGCTGAATTCCAGAATTTTCTCTAAGAAAAGAGCACAGAAGTCTCAACTTCTTTGAAAGCTACTATGGCTACCAAGATTCAATTTTAAATGAAAACTGTTCCCTCCCTCTAAGTTGCTACATTGGAGGAGGGGGAGGTTGGTTGGGAAACCCTCTTGCAGATGGCCCGGGATGAGGTCGGGAGAAGTGCAGACCAGGAGCATGGACCTGGTTTAAACTGTTGCTGCTATCTTGTTTTTATGACAGATACATTATGGGTATTCAATGTAAACTCTTCGTTTGTGTGCGCTCTGGAAACAAGGACAATGAAAAGGAAAACTGGATAAACGGTCGAGTCAAATTCTGGGTTTAGCAAATTAAGTCGAGAATTAAACTCTATAAATGTGCCTGAAAATATACGGTGGAAAGTTATTGGGGATTATTTTAGTTACTACTTTGTACTCAAACTTCCACAACTGTAGTGTTATTTTAGGGGATAATGATATTGGGAGGTCAGTTATCATTATTATAGATTTCATTCTTTGCAGCAAAGCTGAATTTTATTGTGTATCACGAATGTGCAGCTGCCTTTTCCGTTTACACCTTTATTAAATATCATTTCTTATCAAGTTTTAAAATACCGTAGGTTTTCCTCAATTGCTATAGTTTGCCTTAATTAAATCAACGGGTAATTGCCACGATGGCGTGAGGGTTCTGTGAACTAGGATAACGAAACCACCATTTGTTGTTTTCGCCGAGAAAGCGTTGAACTTAGTGCGCTTTGGGGTAATCATTTGTTTCAAATCGCGCAGCGTTAGCAGAAGGTTGTCACGAAATGTTAATTAACGCAGAAAAGCACTTGCTGTGATATTTCAAACGAAAGTATTTGTAATATTATTTCGGTAATAGTTAGCATAGGAATTCGCCTAATTTTGGTTGGTCGCTATTTTAATATTTTTAAACATAATATAAGTATTATACCGAATGTGAAGTTACTCTCGAAACCATAGATGAGGAATTTGTCGAGAATTAAAAGACTTCCATTACTAGCTTTGATAGGTCTTTCAGGATATGAATATCACGTGCGTAAAGTTTACAATAGGGGCATTTCGATTGTTAACTTGTGCCTGCCCGTATCTCGTGTATTAGAAAGTAGTCCGATTAGGTACGTTGTGTTTTACTAGGGCTCACGATATCCTAGTGTTGCAGTTCCTAAAATGCCTTATATTGACTTATTTTTAGCATTGAAGATGACTTCATTACGTGGAAAGACCGACTTTGGCCAACTGTGTGCGAATTCTTCGGTTTGGATTCAAGTGGTGCCGGTGTTGATGGCGAGGCCACCTTGAGACAGTATAAACTGACGGTGCGTCCTGACGTCCCCCTTGACCGTATTTACACCGGTGAAGTAGCACGATTACACTCACTAACGAATCAAAGGCCGTGAGTATTCATTTTTAATCCACTGATGATATTTGTCTGTAATGCTACCCACCTTGGAGTTGAATTCTTGCATTTTTAATCACTGATTTACTTATTGGGTATTTTGAATATTCACGAAACTAATTTTTTGGATTACTCTTTTATAGGCCGTATGATGCAAAGAATCCGTATGTCTCTAAAGTCATCGCCCACAGGGAGCTTCATAAAGGAGGTGATAGATCTTGTATGCATATCGAGTTCGACATTGAGGGATCCAAAATGAGATATGATGCAGGTGAAGTACTATTGTGCATAGGTTTTCAATTATTTTACTCAGGCCTTATGCTGCCATAAGTGGTACAATTTCTAGATGGGTGAAAATAGATTAAATTGTTGTAATTACCAATATCTTTCAATTCGAAAATTAGGTGAATCGTGTAAATTTTAGCCGTGAACAAATATTTGCACTATAACCTAGTTCCAGGATATAATGGATGTACTGTATTTTTAATTTTAATGGCTCTTTTGATTGATATTTGTCAATAACAAAGTAACTTATAGTTAGATTATTTCATTTTGACTGCAAAGATTTATAATATTCACACCTGTAAAGTGTTCTTAAGTAATGGCCTATTTTCCATGCAGTTAATATTGTTGTAAAGTGTGCATTTTAACGAAATAAAGTGCCTGATTAATTATCATTATTATGATGGAACAGCAAATATTATACCATCATTGGATAATCTGGTGCCTAAATATTTTTAAAGATATTATTTACGATTGACGCGCAGTATTTGCTATCCTTCTGTTGACGATTGTGCATAAATTAATTTGTGTTTGTTCTCGAAAGTCAGTTTTTCATCAGTAAATATGTCGTATAGTGGTTGAAATGGGTGGTTAAAAGTAAATTTGGTTTTATGGTCTTGTTCACGAAGCGAGTGATTTCCTGCAGGGATTGGGGGTGGCTAACGTGCAGGCTTCCCATCGGGGGAGGGGGCCTGGGTTCAAGTCCTGGAGGCATCAAGTATTTTTCAGAGGTATCCAAATCCCTACTTGAGGTGCTTTGTGGAGAGCACTTTGAGTGAGAACGATGCCCGTCAGATGGGATGTTATACTGCAGCCCCTGGGCGCCTCAGTACAAGAGTAGGCTTATGCCGACGCTGGGTTTCTCTCTGCCCTTCCATCATTTCCTGTCAATCCCTAATGGAGCAAATGACCTCACCTGTCGATCTCCTCCTATATAAGAGGCGACCAACTAAATAAACTACTACTCCTGCAGGTATTTATTCTTGTATGCCCAGCATTCTTTCCCAGTCATCCAAAACGCAAAGGTACTCGCGTAGTATTGTAATAGGATTCAAGTCACTTGGTCCAATACAAGAGAAAATGTAACTTTTCTGTTGGCACAGGCGATCACGTGGCGGTGTATCCCACCAACGATGAAACTCTGGTGGAGGCAATAGGAGGGATGCTACTCTCCGATAAAGATGGAGGCCTCGACATTGTTTTCACGTTGACAAATGTGGATGAGGAGTCATCCAAGCGGCATCCTTTCCCTTGTCCATGCTCGTACCGTACTGCGCTGATGCATTACATTGACATCACTTCCAATCCAAGGACGCACATCATCAAGGAACTTGTTGAGTACACAAAGGATCCTGAGGTTAGTGCGAATTCATTTGAAAGCTATTGTTAATTTCAATTTGTTGCATGAAATCCTCTCTTGGTGAAATAATTTTTAATTTTAGCACTATGGACTCCAAAGCATTGGCAGTAAAGAAAAATGTGTTTGAGATCCTTAATAAGGCCTTTCAGAAAGTGTGGTTAATTGAGAATTTTAGATGTTGTTAATTTCAAATGAGGAAAGATTCTAATTTAAGAAATGCTTCTATTTTTTAATATTTATGTACATATATAAGTAAATAGTTACAGGAACCATTTTTTCGGCAAGAATATTCAAAAATTTATGTGAAATTTTATGTTTTAAATTTTCTTTTAGCATCCTAATGACAAATCTTTTAGTGATAGGCATCCAAAAGTGTGATTATTAAAAAATGGAGATGAATATTAATCACAAATATTCCAATGCCTGATCATACCCCCTTTATTTCATTATTCAGGCAAATTATCTTAGTAATGTTTTCAGTGATTATAATTGCGCCATTGTTGCCAAAACTTCGCTGGAGGAGTGAGCTCCTGGCTGGAATAATCATCCATGCAGGTGCACTACTGTTGGTATAACTATTTATTTAATGATATGCTTTCATTCCTTTTTCAACCACGAAAATCCTAAACGGCGTGGAAACGTAGTCATTGAAGCAGGAGGATAGACGTAGACTGGAGGCTTTTGAAATGTGGGTACGGAGAAGAATGGAGAAGGTGAAATGGACAGAAAGGAAAACAAATGAGGAAGTACTAGGTATGGTGATGGGGAGGAGAGAGGATTGTTGGGAGAAACCATAAGGAGGCAGGCAAAATGGATGAAGGGCATATTGGTCGGAAATTGGGATGTTGAAGACTTTGATATGCAGAGGGGAGAATGTTGGGCAAATGAGGAAAGGCAGGAATAGTTTAGGGATGTTGGATGGAATGAAGGGAGGAAGGAAGTGTATGGAATTTAAAAGATACTTACTGAAGTGTTAGCCGTCAGGTTCCGTGTTTCGTTAGCAGAAGCAAGTAAATGTATTGTTGTTCAATTCTACTGGCAGAGTCCATTCAAAACCTACCTTTAGTGGTAGGATACCAATAACGATATATTTGAATGTATACAGAGCATGCAAAGGTTTGGATGATGGACATCATTCGAATTTGACGGATGCCCACGTGATTGGTATTGCCTTAACCGAGCACGTAGCTTGGGGTGAAGGGGTTTGTTTTCTATGTTCATTGTGCCGTTTGACCATCTTGAGGTTTATTTGTTTGAGCAGGAACGGGAGAAACTGCAATTGATGTCGAGCACCAGCCCGGAGGGAAAGCAACTCTACAATGAGTGGGTGATTCAAGACAATCGGAATATTGTCCACATTCTGCAGGACCTACCCTCGTGTCGCCCACCCATTGACCATCTCTGTGAGCTGCTTCCTCGGATGCAGGCCCGCTACTATTCTATATCCTCATCTCCAAAGGTAACCGCATTCCTCCAGTTTAATGCCAAAGGGACACTGTGGGCTTGGCTGATAGTAATTTTCTGTTATTTTGCTAAGTTTTTTATAGATAATCATGGAGCTGACATCAATTTTTGTTGAATGTCAGTTGATGTTAAGCCTACCAAGATTCAATTTGAATCAAAATTAGATGCTTACAGGGAAGGCGCTACACCACGCAATTGGAGGAGTGGAATGGCTTCTTCGAATTGGGAAACCCTCTCGAAGATGGCAAGGCCTGAGAGTATGTGATGCAATAGTAACAATGAGTGATAGCTCCCATCCACATGAACAATGCAATCCTGGCACACAAGCATTAATAGGATTAGAATCTATTGCTGCTCACCCACCGACATAAGCCCGGCTAGTTTCTTTTCTTCTTTGCTTGAGAACACTCCCATTTCACTCTGCTTTTCTGATTTTGCCATGAATAGCCTGATTTCTGAAGTTTGTCACCAGTTTCATTGTTATCCTGTGTACGTTTTATGATCCCCCAAAACTATTTGGAATGTAATGAATGAATGCAGGACACACCAAGTGTAATCTGTTGATTAAGAATAATGTGAAGTGGTGAATGCCATGCTCTTTGTAAGTTGGCATGCACTTTGGAGAGCATTGCAAATTTCTTCCAAAATCTACAAAAAGGGGAAGCCTACCTTACTGCAATAACCTACTGTGAGCAATATCCCAAATTAAATTTAGAAAGATAACGAATTTTGGAACTCATGGTGGGCTTGTTGTTGTTGTATGGAATAGCTCATGTACTCCGAATTGCTATAATATGTCTTGAAGTCTTGGGAGGGCTGAAATTGAAGGCATTTGGTAATGGAGCACTCTTGAAGTTGCCTTTTCTGAAAAATATGAATTCTTCCTTGTCTCGGGCCTTGCATTCTGTTTGGCGTGAAGGCAATCAGTGTGGATGGGAGCAAGTAGTCCCCAAGTGATGAAGGTGTAGATTCCCCAGCAGGCAGACTGATGTGCCGGCTCCCTCCCCCTGACAGGTGCACCCCAATGCCATCCACGTGACAGCCGTCCTTGTGCAGTATGAGACTCCAACAGGCCGCATCAACAAGGGAGTGGCCACGTCGTGGCTCTCCAAGAAGATGCCGACCGTCGAGGCCAACGGCACTCCTGTCATTCCTACCCCTAATATGGAAGTGGTGGAGCCCACCGGCAGCAAAGTGGAAGAGGCGATCGTCAAGGCCATTGCCAATCCGAATTCCACAGTGCCAATATATGTGAGGAAGTCTCAGTTCCGCCTGCCATCTCGGTCCACGACACCTGTGATCATGATTGGACCGGGAACGGGGTTGGCTCCATTCCGAGGTTTCATTCAGGAGAGGAACTTTGCCAAGGAGGAGGGTGAGTAGTGTTGAAGCGCCTGCCAATTGCCTCTGGAGTGGATCTAATGGTTCTTGTGCTGCCTTGCTTCATTTTTAATACTGTTTGGAAATCAGAGGAGTGGCATGATTAATTGTGATTGTTGCTTGCTTGTTTGGGAGAATGGAACTCCTCTCCTCCCCCTTACGAGGCATTTTCAGATCCTCCTTGCCGCACTACCTGCTGCATCTATGCACCAAATATTAGTGGACCCCTTGCAAATTTAGGACTTTTCATGAAAAAAGTAGTTTTTAAGGTTTTGCGATGAACTATTCCAAGAATGCATGGTCCACCTAGATGGTGATGCATGTCGAATTTTGACAAGGTTTGAATGAGCAACTGTTAATAATATTCTTTATAAATATAAGGCACCTGTTATGCAATTACGTAAACTTTCCATACCCTTTTTATAATTACCGCAACCTATGGGAGTCTGCCGATGCATTCAGTGTCGATCTGTTGTACATTGCTCTGGAATGCACTATGAGCCACACATCTTCAGCCAGCCTCTGCAAATGCCGTTCTTGGAGAGGTTCATTCCTTTGTGGGAGCATGTCAATTGCAGGAGAAGGCATGGACGGAACGCTCTGCACTTTCTCCTGTTACCACCTTGATTTTAATTTGGTAGCATTAGTCCACCTTTGAAAGCAAGTTTTAGGGGATGTGGGCTTGATGTTTCACATCATCCTTTCTTCCCATATTTCCACTGCAATTCTAGATCCACACGTTATCCTACCTTAGGAATGGGTTCGCAAAGTCACATTTAGTGCAAATGAATAAACTCTGCTCCCTCTCAAAAGCAGTTTTATGATCACTTGTCAATCTCCTATGAAATAAGTAACTATACACACATTTTGTGTTGTGTTTTTCTTTGTCTTATGAGAAGAGGTTGAGTTGACTCTTGGTCATCGTAGATCTTTCTATTCATGTTGTCGGAATTCAAACTGTTTAGTATCTAAATTTGTTACTGAATACTGTTAGCTCCCAATTTTCGAACCATTAACTGATCAACGATGCACTGGCAATCCGCTGATCCCTTTCCCTGGGTTCGTTTCCCTGAGTTGCACCACCAAAATAAATAGACTCCCAAAGAAAATACTACCACCCAGCAATGAGTAGAATCTGTTTTGTATTGGCCATTAATGACAGAAATAATCCAGAATAGTCCCAGCTGCTGCTCTGAAATGTATGTATGCCTCAAGGGGGGGTGAAACCTGTCAGGAGACATTGAGCCACTTGGTTGGACGAATGTAATGAAAGTCACAAATTGGGACAAATAACAAAAATTTACCCTTCTTGAAGACCAGGCATGGCTAAAGCATTGTGATCCCGTTGCAAAATAGTATATCATATTCCTGTGCATCTTTTGCATGTTAATTGTGTCCCAGTAATCACAGTTTTCACTGTGATCCTGCGTGGCATAGTCCTGTGGAGTATCAGCGCTATTGAGAGCAGCAGTACCGTGACCTGCACGGCTGGCTGACAGCCAGCGCAGCACTCCCTCTCCTCTCCCCCTCACTTTGTGCAGTGCCTCCATTTGAGATGATTCAAATGGTACAGGAGCATGCTTCCTCCCGTTTAGGCCCAGGGCGTAGAGGGTCAGCAAGCAGCAGCCCATCTCTCCTCTCCCTCCATGTCTTCAAATCCAGATGCCAAAGACCCCAAACTGGAGAGTTGTGCGCCACACGCATCCACATCATGTTGTTACTTTGAGTTGCCCTTGGCGCTTTCCCTTGAGTTCAAATTTAATTATGGTAGAAACATGAGATTATATTCAGTCATGTATGGATAATCTATCTCCAGTTTTTTGCATCACTCTTATACCATTTTCACCATGCATTTGTTGGAAAGTGCATGTCTGTTTCAAAATGTGGGAACACTGTTGGGATAAGTACTTATATGCATGTACTTTAGGGAGGAGACTACTTTGAAGGGAACCACGACCAATGATTTGTTGGTAAAGTATTCTTTTTGTGATGAATAAAGTTGACGACATTATTGCGCAGGCCTCGTAATGCTGGACCACATCCACATCAATCTTAAAATTCTTCATTTAAGCTATGTTTATCAAAGATCCATGTATCATATGCTGTGACAAGCTCTCATTTGTGGAAATTCATGTTAAATCAACATTTGGGTTTCTATTTTCCCTCTGTATTATAATTACCAATTGCAATGAGTTTTGTCATTTGTGCATAATCTTCCGGTTCATCTGGGTACTTGAAGATCACAAACTGGCATCAAACTGTTGGTGTGTAGTAGAAAGTAGAAAGCTTGTTTACATTTATATTCTCATGAATTTTGGATTATTGATCAGCACATAAGATTATATTATTTTAAGTTGTAAATATTGTACTACGTAATGAATAATTAACCGTTATGGTGCTGGTAAAAATTCTTTTTCTTGTGTACCGTGAGGGCATAGTGCCCAGCATCAGGAAAAATATTGATGGGGATGCCCCAAGATAGAAGTATGCACGCGGGGCTTGGTGGAGGGAAGTTACTCCTGCCCTCATGTAGCACCTTGGGCACCAGGTTGAGCCCTTCTATTGGTGTGCCCTTTTGTCCCTTCTGTGCACTCCACTCTAGTGTGCGTATTAATACTTTCTTTGTCCTTTTCCCTTGATTAGGGAAGCCAGTTGGGGAGACTGTCTTGTACTTTGGCTGTCGGAAGAAGGATGAAGATTTCATCTACGAGGATGAGCTGAGTAAATATGTTAAAAATGGTGTGCTCAAGGTAAGCCCACATGACCCGATCATGTGCTCTATTTAGCCATAGAAGATGTTCATTGTCAGTCGTGCGTGTTGATATCAAGGGTGGGAGGCAGAAGGTAGTCCACGCAGCATCTGGTCCAACAACTTAGGAGGCTGGCTTCCAATTATAAAAGCTGATGTAATTTGCATCCCTGGAAATGTGTGGTGAGGAGAGCATGTCGAAACGCATCTTGATTGACCATTGGTGTATGGGATAATTTTAGGTCAATATAGCTGGAGTGAATTTTCCCACGCATTGAAATGGCAAATTGTTATAATTGATTGGCGGAGGATGCACAGTCGAGCGGAGGAATGAAGTGCCTGGATGGAAGGAAGTTAAGGTGACGAATGCGAGTGCCACTCTCACCTGAGGGCGGCACTTGCCTTTGTCTGCTAATCGATTGCAGACAAATCATTGCCTGTATTTATTGGATAATATGAAAACTCCTGGTGTTTAAAAAAACAAATGCTGATAAACTTGCAGCTTTCTGTGAATTAAACAATAAAAGTTAGATGAATCAATGACTCTTTGAAAGGATTGTTCAAAGATTTAATCAGAAAAATAGTTATGGTGACAGAAAAGCTGTGCCAAATCAAGGCAATGAAAATTGCCATTCATTGGAAGAGAAATTTGCCAGTGTACAAATTTAATTGTTGGCTCCAAACTCCATGTACCATCCCAAGATCTCAAGTGATATTATGGAAGGCAACCTCTGAGACACCATCTTCAATGGATTCATGTATTTTTGTGATACTGTGAAACGTATTTTTCTTACGGTAATTTATGTTTTTCCTACAACGTACCACATTTTATCATGTCCAATACAATTTCCTATTTTTCCAAAGTGTGTGGAACTCTGTATTTACCCAACTTCATTATCAATTGTCCTGCTACTTGCATCACTATTACAAATGCCATTCAAGATGGCGGCTGCTTACCTTGCAAGCCAGTGTAGCTCCTGCAATATTTCCCTTAATTCTACGGATAAAGTAATTAATTGCGATTTATGTTCACGCTTTTTTCATTCCAAATGCACTAATCTGAATGATCTCTTTTTGAAAGCCGTATTTGAATGCAGAGATATTTTTTGGAAATGTTTTTCCTGTCGTGCCAATAAGCTTCCACTATCTAACATGGCGTCCGATATCGACATGCTGAAACAGGAAATGAGCATTTTAAAAGATTCTCTCGCCACGAAAAAGGCTACCACCGTATGTAAGGGTGTATCATTTGCGAAAACCGTAAAAGTCAACCAAGAGAAAGACTTTGCTTCAGATAAATTGACCTCCAATCGGACTAAATTTAGCAGTGACTTGATAGGGCAACAGGTGCCGATCTCGAAAAATGTTTGTGTTACTCCCTCAATCACTACCATGCCACCTCGTATTGCTGACGAGAAAAGTGGTGCAGAAGAACCTTCTGCAGAGGGCGACGATGGATGTTGCTGTGAGCCACCCACAAACGTAGGCGCCGTACATCGCCGATCATCGGAACATCTACGAAAGAAAGCTCTCTTTCGGGGATCCCTCGTCTCTCTCATCTCCATGTGTGGAACTTCACCTCCGATGCAACAGTTACCCAGTTGGGAAACTATGTAAAAGATGAAATCCCTGAGATTGATACCTCAACAGACCTGGTGATCGAACAACTTAAGGTACCGCGCAGAAATTATGCATCGTTTCGGGTATCCATGCGCCAAGATTTTCGCTAAACCCTCAGTAATGCTGCCTTTTGGCCTAAAAATGTGTTGGTGGGTAATTTTTCTTTTTTGAAGCCACGCCTGCAACCAGCGCCGAAAGGATTATCCCGTTATTTGAAGCTCTTGCACATAAACATTCAGTGCATACGTAATAAATTACTGGACCTCGAGGTTCTAACAAACGAGTACCAACCCCATGTGATCTGTGTCAACAAACATTGGTTAAATGCGAGTGAACTTGAATCTCTTCATGTGCCTGGGTATGTCATCGCTAGTGCCTTTGGCCGAACAGTTCACAAAAATGGTGGTGTTTTAATTCTACTGTCTGAATGTTTTCCCCGTATTCCCATTGGTTACCCATACGAATTTCTCAATGAAGAACAATCATTTGAATGCTGTGTTGCCTGCTTCAAAATGGATACTACTGTTTTTTACGTGCTGTCTATTTATCGTTCACCGAAGAGTGACTTTTGCGTTTTCCTGACCAAACTGACGAAATCCTTAGAAATAATCCATAGGTAAATCATGAACCTTGCATAATAATTACAGGTGACTTTAATTGTAATTTTATGGCCGATTCTAAAGCTAAAAAGGAATTCATGGATTTACTAACGTCATTCAACATCAATGCTAACAACAGTGAACCTACTAGAGTGAGTGCTAGTTCGCAAACAGTTTTAGATAATGTACTAACTAATATCGACCTTGAACTAGTGCAAACAAATACCATTAATGCCCACCTATCAGATCACTACCCACTTCTTTCTACAATTGCTGTGTCTACACCCAAATAAAGTAAAAAAATACTACAAAAGGTATTTCTCTGATCAGAATATGATCGCCTTTTGTGACTTATTAAATTCCCATGAGTGGTCCGATTTGTTTTCCTTGAAGTCCTTTGACCTTAGCTTTGAATATTTCTATTCCACCTATCTACATTAATTTGAAATCTGCTTTCCCTGTGTCCTGAAGCATGCAAAAAACAAAATCTGCTCTTCTGTTAACTACAAAAGTCAGTGGGTCTCTGATGAAATTCGCTGGCTTTCGAAGAAAATGAAAGATGCCGCAGTGTATTACAAGAGTAAATCAAATCCAGCAGATCGCCAAGAATACTCAGTACTCAAGAAAAGTTATCGCCAAACCTTACAGCGTGCCAAAAAATCTTTCAACAACCTTAGACTTACCAATGCAGACAATAAATCTAGAGAGATTTGGAAAATTATTAACGAATCCAAGGGTCCACATCATGTACAAGATCTTCAACTGCAGGACTCCGCTGGTAATGCTATACCAGATTACTCTAAAACGGCCTCCATCCTGAATGATTTCTACCTATCCCATCAAAATCCCACAGTTTCAGTCAATTCAGCTAATTATTCTCAAATTCCTAACTCATGCAATTCATTATATATATTCCCATGTTCAGCCATGGAACTGACCAACATAATCAATAAATTCCCTAACAAATTTAGTCCTGGATTAGATGACATCCCAGGGATAGTCATGAAAAGGTCGTTAAATGCTATTAAGGATCAGCTGCTGTTCTTAATTAATGAATCCCTAAAAACTGGAATTTTCCCAAGCCCTCTTAAATCAGCAAAAATTGTGCCAATACACAAAGGGAAAGGTTGCAAAATGGCAATGAATTCTTATAGACCAATATCCCTGTTGAACCAGCTGGGGAAAATATTTGAAATAGTTTTTTATCAACGTCTTGTATCATATCTTGAAACATATAACCTATTATCCACATCTCAACGTGGATTTAGGAAAACAAGGTCCACTACAACAGCCACATATCATATAAGAGGCATTGATTCTTATCTAAGTGAATGGCATCAGTATGTTGACCTCTCAAGAAATGGCTCCAAATTTGTTTCCCCTGGTAGGGAAGTAACACTGGGTGTTCCCCAGGGTTCTGTACTTGGTCCTATTTTATTTTTAATCTATATCAATGATCTCCCAGACAAGCTTAAGTTCATTAAGGGGATAGACCCAATACTGTATGCTGATGATACAAATATCATTGTGTCAGCCTCCTCAGTAGACAGCTTGACAGAAAGAGCAGCCGAAGTAGCTCAGATTTTCAATGAATGGTGCCTTCATAACTTTCTAAAACCCAGTATAAATAAGTCCAGCCTGATTTATTTTACTAATAAAAAGAAAGTTTCATCTGCAATCTCAATAGATGTAGAAGGTATGAGCATTCCCCAAATTTCCAGTACCCAATTCCTGGGAGTAATCCTGCATAAAAACATGTCTTGGGAGGAACATATTTTCAAATTACGTAGCAAGTTAAGCTCCCTATGCTTCCTTATTAGAAATATTAGATATTCTGTAAATATAGAGGTCCTTCTATCCATTTACTATGGTGAATTTTATTCTCGTGTTACTTTCAGTATCCTCTTCTGGGGTTCCTCTCCCCATGTGGGCATAATCTTCAAAATCCAAAAGAGGATTATACGCATTATGAGCAATGCTCCTTGCGATGCACCATGTAAACCTCTCTTCAAAAGACTTGGTTTATTACCAGTACCTTGCATATATATATTTAATGTCATCTTAAATGCAAAGGGTAATATTTCCCAGTACAAGTCCAACCACAATTACCATGGTCACTACACAAGGACCTGCAATGACCTGCACCAACCATTTGTCAGGACACACAATACTGCTCATGGGCCCAAAGCAATGGGCTAAAGGTATTCAATAAACTTCCCCATGAAATCAAATATGAAACAAAAGTACCCGTTTTCAAGAAAAAGCTGTTTAACCTCTTAAAAAATAATATGTTCTATTCTGTAAATGAATACCTGGAATTGGCGCTATGCGTCAATTCCGGCTTAACCAATTAATATGTAATTATACTAGTGTATTGGTATGTGTGTATATATATATATATATATATATATATATATATATATATATATATATATATATATATATGTATGTATATATGTATGTATATATGTATGTATATATGTATGTATATATGTATGTATATATGTATGTATATATGTATGTATATATGTATGTATATATGGATGTATATATGTATATATATATATGTATATGTGTATATATATATGTATATATATATATATATATGTATATATATGTATGTGTATATGTATATATATGTGTATATATATGTGTATATATATGTGTATATATATGTATATATGTATGGGTATATGTATATATATATGTATATATATATGTATATATATATATATGTATATATATATGTATATATATATATGTATATATATATATATATATATATATGTATATATATATATATATATATATATATATATATATATATATATTTTTTTTTTTTTTTAGGTAATCTACCGGTCAAGGTAGGTTTTTCGATGGACACAACCACCAAACAAATATTTTATTACTCCTAACAAAACACAAAATCCATCATCCTACTCTATATCAGGTCCCTCTTCATCTCCGAGTACTTTCTTCCTCCCTTCATCCCGTCCAACATCCCTATCCTGTTCCTTCCCTTTCCTCTTTTGCCCAA
>NW_027286997.1:670000-782500 GCF_022747635.1 Hetaerina americana | reverse complement strand
CTTCAGTGGCTTGTCTGCCTTCTCTGAGCCAAGTTGCGTGACGCTAGAATTGCCTGTGTTGTTTCTGTGATTGTTTACAATGTTTAAAAAGATTGAGAACGCCGCCAGTTGTGAAGTGAGGGCAGTGATTAAATTCCTCAATGCAAGAAACGTTCGCCCATGTGATATTCATCGCCAATTAAAGGAGGTGTATGGAGACAATGTAATGGACGAGTCGTCTGTTCGGCGGTGGTGTCGCAACTTCAACATGGGGAGGGGGAACACACACGACGATGAGCGTTCGGGGAGACCGTCTGTCATTACAGACCAACTGGTGAGCTCAGTTGACGAATTCGTGAGGAACGATCGGCGCGTCACAATTGATGACATCTGTGAGCATTTTCCCAATGTTTCTCGAACAATTGTTCATGAAATTGTTAAACACCATCTGCATTATGCAAAAATTTGTGCAAGATGGGTCCCTCGCGTATCTCAATGAGCTGGCGGCGAAGGACTATGCAGCAGGAATACAGAAACTTGTCACACGTTATGACAAATGCCTTAATTTGCTTGGAGATTATGTTGAGAAGTAGTTTAAAGTATCCTCTTTCAAATAAAATTTTTTACCCCATCTCTTGGCTAAAGAATTGGGGCGCTTGGCGACATATAAGACCCACGGATCTCAGGGTAAATTACATATCCTCGATAGCTCAAGTGGTTAAGAGCATCCGCCCGGCAAGTGGAAAGATCCGGTGTTCGAGTCCCGGTTGAGGAAATATTTTTACTCTTGTGATCCGTTCGATTCCGCCTTCCCCACCTCTATTGTGTTCGTCCTTTATACGTGTTCCTATCCCTTTTCCTTATATATGTTTCTGTATATATGAGTATTTATTCGCCGTTTGGCGGGATTTCGTGTTTGAATGTGTATTTGGCCAATGTGGCTCATCTCTTTCTTCTGGCTATGCGTGCCACGAAACGCACTGTTCTTTTCCTGTATGATGTTGTATGAATTCTAACCCCTGTCCTTTCCTCTTGTGTATTGTCTATTTCTCCTTTGGTGGGTGAAACAGCCCCCTGACGCCATCTCTTGGCTAAAGAATCGGGGCGCTTGGCGACATATAAGACCCACGGATCTCAGGGTAAATTACATATCCTCGATAGCTCAAGTGGTTAAGAGCATCCGCCCGGCAAGTGGAAAGATCCGGTGTTCGAGTCCCGGTTGAGGAAATATTTTTACTCTTGTGATCCGTTCGATTCCGCCTTCCCCACCTCTATTGTGTTCGTCCTTTATACGTGTTCCTATCCCTTTTCCTTATATATGTTTCTGTATATATGAGTATTTATTCGCCGTTTGGCGGGATTTCGTGTTTGAATGTATGTATATATATATATGTATATAATGGGCTGACACAACATAACACAAATAGAACAGAATAGACACATATAAAAGAACACAAACACGGTAAATTTACCGTGTAAGTGTTCTTTTATATGTGTCTATTCTGTTCTATTTGTGTTATGTTGTGTCAGCCCATTATTGTGCCGCTCGTATGAGTTTTTCCGTACAATCGTTATATATGTATATATATATATGTATATATATATATGTATATATATATGTGTGTGTATATATATATACGAGGGTCATCCGGAAAGTAGTTCCCGTTCGTGCCGCATGAAGTGCTGACGACGCGAGTAGCCGCTGGACGAGGTCAAATAGCTTCAGTGGCTTGTCTGCCTTCTCTGAGCCAAGTTGCGTGACGCTAGCATTGCCTGTGTTGTTTCTGTGATTGTTTACAATGTTTAAAAAAATTGAGAACGCCGCCAGTTGTGAAGTGAGGGCAGTGATTAAATTCCTCAATGCAAGAAACGTTCGCCCATGTGATATTCATCGCCAATTAAAGGAGGTGTATGGAGACAATGTAATGGACGAGTCGTCTGTTCGGCGGTGGTGTCGCAACTTCAACATGGGGAGGGGGAACACACACGACGATGAGCGTTCGGAGAGACCGTCTGTCATTACAGACCAACTGGTGAGCTCAGTTGACGAATTCGTGAGGAACGATCGGCGCGTCACAATTGATGACATCTGTGAGCATTTTCCCAATGTTTCTCGAACAATTGTTCATGAAATTGTTAAACACCATCTGCATTATGCAAAAATTTGTGCAAGATGGGTCCCTCGCGTATCTCAATGAGCTGGCGGCGAAGGACTATGCAGCAGGAATACAGAAACTTGTCACACGTTATGACAAATGCCTTAATTTGCTTGGAGATTATGTTGAGAAGTAGTTTAAAGTATCCTCTTTCAAATAAAATTTTTTATGTTTGTTAATATTTACTTTTGTGTCTTTATTTCACGAACGGGTACTACTTTCCGGATGACCCTCGTATATGTTATATATATATATATGTATACATATATATATATATAATATAACACAAATAGAAAAGAATAGACACATTTAAAAGAACAATCACACGGTTAATTGTTCAAGCTTTCGGCACTCTCAGAGGCCTTCTTCAAGAGAGACTGAAAGGAAAGACTTTCAGTCTCAATTTCAGTTTCAGGTTTCAGTCAGTGGTGACAAGAGATATATATTATATACACAGCGTGTGAAAATTCACACATCAGGGTAGGGGGGCCAGTTCCTTTCCCTGTGCCGGTTATGGTGTCCCAGGAAGACCTGGTACTGAAAAATCACTTAAGCTTCGGTGGAGCTGTATGTGCCCAGAGTGCCTTGTCCGGGAATCGAACCCGGGACCCTCTGATCAGCAGTCCAACGCTCACCCACTGGACTACCGCGACCCAATATATATATATATATTTGTATATGTATGTATATTTATATATGTGTACATGTATATATGTTAATATGTGTATATGTATATTTGTGTATATATATGTATATTATTCCTGAAGCAGTTACTGAAAAAATGGGAGAGAGCAGCAATGTGAATGGTTTTAGCGAATGATTTGAATGTGAGGGGACAGAACAGAGCGCCACTAGGGACAGAAATGTGAACTGTTTGAACTCGTAACCTCAGTCTGCCAGATAAAGATTCGTGCTATGAAATGAATGCATTGCATGATGGGGAGTTAGTTACGTGACTTATTGCATTGAAAGAACACCCGAGGAAAGATTGAAACATGAGGAATGAAAATGACTCTGACCCAAACACGCTCAAGTGTGATAAATGCAAGAGCTGTTGCCTGACAACGGGGATCACTTGCGCCTGGACCTCGCAACAGATACACTCGTAGCAGTGATGGACTCCTTAACATTAAAGAGTGTTGAAACTTGCTTCTTCTCATCCAAACTACGCTGAATCAAAAACAATGGTATTTTCTTCGGACAATTTCTAAGTTGGACAACTGCTTGCTCCAGTCGAAAGGCGAGGTAGCTCATATTCTCATGTGTTGAGTTCTCCTCAATCACTCATGCTTCAATCGCTCGACAGTGGAAAGACGAGGTGACAAAAAAACCTTTCCAATTAATGGCAAAACAGAAATTTTGGAACAAGTTGATTTTCATGATGTAATCAGTATTGAACTCACAAATCACCTAAGATTACATGCAGGCCTCCAACAATGAATACGAAAGTGAAAAATGATGATTGAATTCTGAACCATGCAAACCAGTGCAGACTAAAAGGATGAAATATGTGTAGAATTTCAAGAATGAAAAGGATTCCTGAGAGAGTGGTTTTCTAGTGACAGAGCATTCAATGTCCCTGTGAATTACATCATCTTGAGACAAAAAGTATTGCGCATTACCACAAGATTTGGAATCAAAGATTTCACAGCATCCAGGGGTTCTTTGGATAGGTTTAAAAATAGGCACAATCCTGTATTGAGACTCGGTGGAAGGTGTGAGGATCGATTGAACTCCTTGAAGGTTCAAGGGCGAAAGATGATTTTGATGCAGATGAGACGGGGTTGTGTTTCAACAAACACTTTGTGCTTGAGAGGGGAACAACGTTGACGGAGGGTTGCAGAGCAAAAAAAGAGATTTTGTCTCGTCAATCACAAGTGCAGACGGAAGTGAGAAGCTTAAGCCACTGGTGGTCGGTCAATCAAAGAGCCACAGGTGCTTCGGGCATGGGGAAGCATTGCCCACTAGATATGCAGCATGTTCCCAAACATGGATGACCCCAGCAATATCTGAGGATGAGCCTCCTGCTCTGGATGCCAAAATGGGGCCTCAGAACAGGAAAGTTCTGCTGTTCATTCATCAGCCCACCCACCCAGTGTGCGCTGGATAAATGTGCAGTCACAGTATTTCCCTGCAAACTGCGTTAGCAAGCTCCAACCATGGGATTTAGGCCTAATTTAGCCATTTGCCGTGCATTATCGAAGGACGCTGGTACAGATATTCATATCTCGGCATGATTGTGGCAGGAATATAATCGCAATCGCATTAAATGTACTGGATGCCCTGTATTACATATCTTGGAAGCAAGTTAAGGATTTACTCAATATTGATATGGTTGGAAGTGAAAATCAACCTCTTTAAGGACCTACTGCTCTAGGAGTTACCTCATGAAGGAACTTTCTAACTAACTTGTAACTCAGTTGTCAAAACTGGCTAATTTTTCTACATGTGGTATCTTAGATAAGGGATTATCCAAGGTATTATCCAAGGGGAGGGCTATCACGAACAAGAGGTGAAAGTCACTCGGTCGGGTGGAGTTAAGTGATGCCAGATGTTGATTATGTGCGAGGAGGTCAGAGTGTCACCGTAGGGCAGTGTGTTTACTTCAGGAGTCTTGAGTTTTCATTTCACATTACGACTGTAACTTGCCATAGAAGGTTATCCCTGGTTTGCAAAATTTTACTTGTTGGAAAGATACAGAATTCGCGTTCTCTTGAAAAATGCACTCGTAAGAGTCTGATGTACATGTTTTTTGGCGGAAGGGATAAATGTTACAAAACAAAAGCAGAGGTTGTTATCTGGCAAACTCTGCTTCAGTACTGCCCGGTTGATGAAATACCCTGGCTGCAAGTGGCTAATCATGTCTGATGGATGAAGACTGCCTGGTGACTGGGCAAAATGTAAAGTTTTCCCCCATCCCTGTGGATGTCATCACAAGTTTGTTAAACTCCATGAGATTTGCTCACTATTTTCATCGTTTGAATACCATCTGGGTCTTAAAAGTTGAGTGGCAATGCACGTATTACTTCATCCAACTGGTGAAGTGAGCCATACTTTTGTATTAAGGGAGTGTCTGGAGATATTGGTGTGGAAGACATAGCGTTCACGACATGTCTCAAATGCGTAACCATTTAGACGTTCATTGGAGTGGGAAATGAGGCACAGATAATGTGTTACACTTCGTGAAATGAGGCACACTCTAGTGTTACTGAGTGTAACTTTTCAAATTAAAGCATTAGATAATAAATTATTTGTTGTGTATGTTTATTGCTTTCATCTTCTTGATGTTAAGAATCAGTATGTGTATCAACGCACATCTGATAATTTTGGTGCCATAAAATATGATAATTTAATTTTAAGCCAGTTTTGCACCCCGTAAGACTTGATTCATAAAATTTATGAACCCCATTAAACCACACAAAAATCATTAAACTGAGTGTAGAATTAAGAATTCTATGCTGGGCAGAATATCGACAGTAATCAATCGCCTTCCCTTAGCGAAACATGTTGTATGAAATAACTTTCCTTCTTTTCATGCTGGCATTGATAATAAACTGTGAAATGTTTTGGCATAGTTTTCTGACCAAGCAAGTTTTGTTTGCAGATGCATGTTGCCTTCTCAAGGGACGGGCCGGAGAAAGTTTACGTCACTCATTTACTTCAGCAGAATGCAGATGAAGTGTGGAGGATAGTGGGAGAGGGGAATGGGCATCTGTATGTGTGCGGGTGAGTAGGCCTCCCTCCCTCCCAACAACTTGATTCATTCTTTTTTGTTCATGGGCAGATCACCAACTAAACCTTTCTGTTTGCATTGAGTTAAAGATTAAAAAATTTCTTTTGAAAATTATGGGTAGCAAATTATTGGAAACATTGTCTAAATGATTGTGGATTTTGCAGCAAGGAGTATGTTCATATTGTTTGCTAGACATGTGTGTAATTGGTGAATGGTGTCCTACCTGTGGGCGCCTCTCTGGGTAAAAGGCATTGATATTGATGTCATTGGTTTTGCTCAACTTCAGGCGTGAAAAGTTTCATTTAATTTTGCAGGGATGCTAGAAACATGGCCCGTGATGTGCATGACATAGTGCTGAAAATCGTTGAGTCGAAGGGCAATTTGACGGCGGAGCAGGCACTGGCGTACGTGAAGCGAATGGAGGCGCAGAAGAGATACTCCGCTGACGTGTGGAGCTGAGACAAAAGGCGCGTAGGCGACGGTGTGAGGTGATCGTTGGTGCGGCATTGGCATTGTTTGGCAGTGGGTTGATGTTGGAAGGGAAATGAAGAGAGGTTAGGCGAGTGATCGACTGGGTTGTCATTATGCAAGACTTAATGAGTGCTTGTAGTTCAATTGTTAAATAGTGCACAAAGGCTTTCATGAGAGCCCTCTATTTGTTTAAACATATTTTTTTAAATTTTATCTGGGAGGGGGGAAGATGTTCCGTGGTGAGGGTGGCGAGGAAGTGCTGTTTGTGGCATGCCGTGAATGTTGCCCCCTCTCACTTTGGAGGCCAGTTCCGTGGTGGGACCACCACCCACTGTGCTCATCTGCGGCGTTCAACTCCAGCTGGAATGGATTTGCCAATAGGTCATCTGTTTTGCCGAGTGCATGACAAATTTGAGCTTGCTCACATGCAAAGAATCCTTAAATTGATGAAAATGTAATTGTTTTTATGAACACTTTTATTGAATTAATGGTCATATTTGAATAGATCTTTTTGAAAAAATCTTCTTTAGAATTCAGTTATAATTTTAGCCTGTTCTTGTTAGTGGGACCAAATAACAATGTATACATGTTATTTATAAATTTCTGGAGGATCAATTCTTTGATTAAATCAACCTTGGTTCTTTTTTGTTTTCTGCTGCCGGACAGAGAATTCTTTGAAAACAGGCGAAGTTTTTTGTTTTTTTTTGGTGATGCTTTCTGTTGGAAAATATATATTATTATAACCAGAAAAGGTGTCTGATGTTGACTTTTGAAGTTTGTTGTCAGAGTTTCACATGATACCAGCAGTTCAGTACTTAATGCACTCTTGCACAAAATACCACGAACATAATTGCAGTGGAACCTGTTCTAACGACCACCTTGGTCAGATGAACACCTTCCATAGTTGTCCACCCAACTTCCTGGGGGCACTGATTCTTATTTCCCTAGACCTAATGTCAACTGCATCTCTGTTAGTGTGACCAAAATCAAAGTGAACTTGGCCAAATTGTACACCCTCGACGCGATGGGTCCCTTTGGGGTGGCAACCAGCCCACATGTGCGGCTGGGCGCCAGTAACCAGCTCAAGCTGCAAATGTGTGGAAACAATCCGGGTAAGTAGAAGTCAGGGAGAGGGTGGTGAAATGTAAGGCTTGGCAGTAGTGGGATGAAAATGGACGCCAGCTGATGAGTCCTCACCGCTTTCATGGGACCTGTGAAAGTGTGGAATTGTCTTTCTCTTTGCTCCAGCACGTAACTGGGAGAGAAGAATGTGAGGTGATCTCTTTCGCTGGCTTTTTTAGAACCCGTCTCAATCAAAGGTCATTCTGGGATAATCTCTTGTGGAGGAGAAGACAGTGAGGCTGTCTCACACTATCTCTGCGTTGGGGAGGGTTTGCCTTTTTTTGTTTTGTGTTTGTCTCATAAAGGAGAAGCAATAGCTAAACGCTTTCAGGCCAAGTGAGTGAGATGAGAGTAGTAATCATCCTGCCAACTGGAAATTGCTCCGCAAATTTAAGTAGTGGCTGAAATAATGCAATAATAAACGTTAGATTCCCCCTACCTCTTGCGAGACAATGTATTGAAATGGTTCGCCCCACTCTCCTCCAAACACTTAATGCAATTTGAGGACAGCGCCCACTGAAGAAAGCGCTCTGCACTCCCCACTGGCTAACTGTTCACCAGTTATGAACCTCTGGAGTAAATCTGGGTCGTTGTGGACGGAGTCATTATTTGGAACAGGCAAAAATCGAAGACAAGCCGAAACACGTCCAAGCAAAACTGCTGTCAGTAATTAACTGAACATTAAAAATGGCCGAACTTTTCAGCATGAGTGACAGACGTAAGCACCAACATTACGCCCCAAAAAAAATTGAAAATCAAATTTACGTAACCCGGGAAAAATCAAAATTTGCGATACGTCTTGAACGGGCCTCGTATGTATCATTTGCATTGAGGAAATCTGTAGTAAATATTGTGTTTCTGGAAATGCAATTTTTGTATGTTCAAACGAATTATTTAAATAACTGTGACTTGTGGGGCTTTTTGGCTTGACTCTGCTGATTATTAGCAATAAATAATGAATCAGTAGGTTAAACAAGTTTGATTTTATGCTGGAAAACCAAGCCAAACCACAGTTCACAGCGTGACGGTTGTTTTGATGGGTCGGGGTTGAGTTCGCCTAGTTGTAAGCCCAAATGCATGCTAAATTCACACGTTTGGGTATTAAGGGCGGCCAGTTCCTTCCCCCGTGCTGGCCATGGGTGTTCTCAGGAATATATTATGGCCAAAAAACCGCTGAGATTGGGGAAGAGGTGAATGTTCCCAGGGGCATAACCCGGAATAGAACCCAGACCCTCCAGTTGGTGGCCAATCCCTCTACCCACCACACTTCCACGTCCCCTGACATCAAGAATAAAGAATGATCAAGAATTTGATGTCACTGATTGAGAGGCCACCCTCTTGTTTGTTTTACTGCAATACAACCTTTAGGAAGAATCTAAAAATTGTTTAGGCCATTTCCTGTCCCGTATTTTTTTATATCAGTGTGAATATTTAGATTAAGTGTATACTTGATATGTTTGATCTTATGATCTCAATTGGTCTCAAAAGTGTATCCCTTAGAGGCTTTATCAAGTTCGCCGAATGTTTCATTTTTACACTTTTATATGATTTGAGGTTGAAGATAAATGTAAACATCAGGACCCTCCGAGGGTAATTTCCAATTAAATGTGTTAAAAATGTCATCAATGGGGGTAACTGGTTTTTAGCGTGTGCTGCATTTGCATAGCAAGGAAGAGGAGGCCAGCTGCCTTGACCACCCGGCAAGAGACTGCTCTTTGAGAAGGGGGAGTCCACCTGGATCTCTTGACCATTTCTGACTTCCTCAAATGGGCACTGTGACTCTATTATGATTATTAAAATGAAATTAAAACTCTTTTAGCCGTAATTAGCTGGTTCCACACGCCCCGCAATGAAGACAAAATTTTTGTTTTGGTGGTTTGTGGGGAAAGCAACCTCAACCTCTCAACCAGAGCACCCTTCTGCCGTAGTTTGCGGGAATGTTACTTCCTCACCAGTGACCAACTACAGACCCATTTGGGATCATTTGCAGGGTTAAAGGGGCTCCGTTAAGGATACCTGGGTTTATGAACAGATGTGCACACCATCTGTGACTGGGGCTCGAGATGGTGTGGTGGCTACCATGCCTTAAAGAGGGTTTCAATCCCAGCAGCGTTGAATATGTATCAGTGGTATCTCAATCCCTACTAGAGGTACTTTCTGGAGGGCACTTTGGGTGAGTATGCCATCTTTTGGATGGGGCATTAAGGTGTGGACCCCTTGGTGACTTTCGTTAAGAGTAGACTAATGGCGATGCTGGATTTCTCTCCACCCTTGATCCTTTGCTGTCCATCCCTAATGACCCAAGCTGTCTGTCGTCTCTCCTAAATACTACTACTGTCGACAGCCATCAAGTTCAACCTATTGGTGGCAATCATCCAAGTATGATTTCATTGGTTTCTGTGCCACACCCTTAAAACCATAATATTCTAGCTTTGATAGTAGCATTGAATAATTAACACTGTCAAAAGCCTTACTAAGATCACATAGTGTCACAGAGACAGAGTCCTTCTCTTCAAATGCATTAATGGCATAATTAACTCTGGACTCTACATCCAAAATTGTAGATTTCCCAAATTGAAAGCCATACTTTGATTTGGAAAGGATTATTTGACTAAAAAAAATGACTTATTTGATCTTTCATTATAGCTTCAAAATTTTTACTGAAAACGGGGATATGGAAATGGGGCAGCAGTTAGTTAATTCATCTTTCTTATAGACAGGGACTGTTTTGGAATAGTTTAGAGCTGTTGGGAAATCTGTCTTAAAACCTAAGTTGAGACTAGGCAATGGTTCCTCAATTAACACAATAATGTCCTTGATTAGGGAATAAGACAGACCGTAAATATCTCTATTGTTGGATTTTTTAATTTTTCAACTGTCAATATAATATCTAATGGAGTAATGAAATTCCATTAAAAATTTAAATTATTTGGAGGAAGATTTTGCAGGATATTGCCAATATTGGCAGCATCATCTTTTTGAGAGAACAAGTGTTCTTCAACAGCTTTTAAGAAAAAATTATTTACAGCATGTGGGGTTCAAGGAAGATTTTCTATTGCATTACCATGGTCATCTTCTTCATTCATTACTCTATTGCTGCCTTTTGTTTATTTTTTGCATTGAATATAAAATCCTTGTAAACTTCATCTTTTGCACACCTAGTTGAGTTTTAATAATCTCTCTTGTATTTCAAGTAAGCCCCTGTGTCATGCAGGCTTACACTGGTTTTGTAAGAGCGGTAGTAATTAAGTGTAGGTGGTTTCACAAAATTTCTAAAATTTCGCCCTCAATGGATTCTAAATGAAATTTTTACTCGATGCCCTTAGTATCGTTATAATACCTCACTAGTGTTGGATACAATTTGTTTTCATCATGATTTGATGCATCATGATTTGATTAATGTGATTTTTATCACATTAATTTTTAAATACTAATTTAATAATAACCTCACATTTTGTCCTAGTTCATGAAAATGTAGCGTTGTAATACTTTTTCAATAATTAATTGTGCCATCCATAGTATGAAAATTTTGATTGTTAATTATGGTATGAAATGCAAGTGTTCCCTCCATTACAGCTGAATGTTTTTAATTTTCAGAATAAATTGAAGTTTTAAAAAAAATTTTTACTGCACAACTGGAAGCTGTTGCATCCAGTGATTGCATAAGTTTGTTGTTTTTCAAGGGTTTCACTATGGGAAATCCTCGATCTCCAACTGCAATACAAAATTCTCTGCAAATATTGTAGAAAACCAGGGCGTCTCTCTATGATAAGAGGAATGGAAATTCCTGTTTCAATTGATTGTTGAAGTGGCATTTCCTCATACTTGATTTTTCCACCCCTTAAATGAAATAAAAAATAAAATATAGAGCAACATGAATGATGCAAGCACATTATGCATAAATAAAATAAATAATTAAAACTTAACTAAAACTTAACTAGTAACAAAAGCAATAAAACTTCACTACATCTATATTTAAATTAATTTACACCTGTGTTAAAAACGAGGTTGTATAACATTGAATTAATGAATTATTAAAACATGAATTGTACTAACCCAAGTATAATATTCACGACAAAGTGAAGTGAGAGACACTTAAAGTTCTCCCAATGCCTTGTACATGCATATCATAATCACGTGTCTGAATACAGATATAAATAGATTGGTTTTAAAATATCAAAAAGGAGGACACTTTTTGAGGAAGGAAAGAACCGACAAAAGAAATGTTGTCCTATAGATGAAAATTTCCTCATACACTGCATTATTTGTGTAAACTTCATTTTGAACCCTTTCTTGTCTGGTATTTATGAGACAAACTTTCTTTTCTTTTAGCTTACATGTACAAATGGCTGCATACAGCTGGCCTTAAGTAATAACAGGCTTGGGTAACAATATTCCCATATATTTTAGTGTTGGCCCCTGTGAATTGCGAGGTAATTGTCTTGTTTTGCAAATTTGGTAATGACATATTCATGCCAACTAACTGGAAATTGTAGCTTGTTTCACCGACTTGCGGCATCATCAGGTACAAATTTGCAAAACAGACAGAGCAAGCATATATACCCTCAGGACAGAGTGGGGGCGGGGAGGGTTGGAAGGATTTGAGAGGGGTGGGGGCTCGCAGGTGCGTTGATGGATTGTTTTGACCATTTCCAGGCTAATTTCTCGGAGAGGAGTGGGGAGGGGTATGGGAATAATTGCTCATTACAAAGTGTCGTGTTGGGGTTCACCAAGTGCCTTCTAATCTCTAATTGCTCGAGAGCGTCCATTTTTAATCCTTTTGGGAGTGTGTGTAATATCTCTGGGACAAAGTCACTGCTGTGGTTGAATTCTAGTAAATGCTTGGCGAAGAGAGAGTTGTTATTCTGATTTTTGTGACACCTAGCGTGTTCCTTGACTCGTAACTTGATATTCCTGCCGGTCTGACCGGTCAGTTTATAAATGCCTGATTTGAGAAGGCTATCCTGGGTGTCTTTTCCATTGGCTAGAAGTTTGGAGAGGGTTATGGGTGGGTAGAAGGCTGCTTTGAGTGAGGTGGGTAGGCAGTTGGAAATCCTATATGAAAGATCTCCCAGAAACGGGATCGAGCACCACTTAAAATCTTTAGATACTGCGGGCTGAGATACGAAAATGCTTTTTATGGCCATTGCTTTTTGTTAAGTCGGTGAAACGCGTTGTACCATATAATAAAATCTGTGGAAAAGTACGAGTCTTTCTTTCTTTTTTAGTAATGGATATTAATTACTTCCACGAAGTGAAGCCTGAAACAATAGAATATATTCTTCGCTAATGACTGTATGTAAATTCTTAGTTTAAATGCTTGTTTAATATATCAGATATGTATTACTTTACATTGGGATACATTATGATACAGTCTGGGGTTATTGCACAGGCTAACTTAAATGCGTGAATTTCTTAACTCCATGACTTTCACCAGTTCAATTCAAAAGGCAATACATATAGTGGCATTCCAAATGGTTTCAAACTATTGATTAACTCTGCGGGGAAGTTTAAGTGCTCACCAAGTTGATGACAATTGCTGGAATCTAGTACAGTTGAATACCACATTGAATCACCCAGTCTTTTTAAGATTTCCTCAGTTATCAAATTTGCACAACATTCACCGGCATTAACAAAACATGACTTTTCATGACCTCGTCCTGAAGCAAAAATAACTTTTCAAATATTCCTTTAATAAAATTCTTGCTTGGCATAAATAAGGGAAGACTAAATTTGCCTATTACAATGGAATGTCTATTTTTCGCGACCATGATTTTGTCAAAAAGCATCATCATTAGGTGACATTATGGGGAATACTGAGTAGTACTATTTACAACTTTCCTCTCAAAGTTGGGATCCTATGGAAATTAAGTAGCAATGGAATGGCTATGGAAATGCCACTTTTATTTCTGCCTCCATTCTAAATTAGCAAGAAATATGTTTAAAATATAATTATGGATTATGAAGGTTACAATGAACTACATCAATTAACCTTAAGGTTTGTTTAATTAATAAGGATAGTGTTAAACTAGTGCTAAACCCACCATACGGTTCAAATCGAGATTTTGCAGAGAAATGTTATAGGAAAAGAAATGTGAAAAAATTATGTCAGTGAGATAAATACGGACATCAAGGAAAAGAATGGGGATCGCAAAGTTTTAATTTGCAGGCATATTTACCGGAATCGTGTTGCGTAAACGTTCCTTAATTTTATTCGTCCATTTAATAAATTATGCCGCCTCACGATTTTCAAACGCCGCCACTCTTTGCCTGAAGTCTCGTGGTTTGCCTCCCTTCACGTGTTTCGCGCACACATGGCAAGCGCCGTCTGCTTATTTTGAAGTGTTTTGTTTTATTGAGCGGCTGACCAAGAGAGGGTGCTTAATTAGTAAACAAAATAAAGATTGAAAATTTGTCCGACTAACATCGTTGACTGTTAACCTTTTTGTTGTTGTAGTGTATTTCGTTAGTATGGCAATTACCGAAGAATCATTTGAAAGCTACAAAGAGTTCCATGAACACTATATGCTGAATCACAACGGGACGTCGTTGCTGGAATCTGCTGTATTTATCTCTTCACCACCGACGGCATTGCTTCTCTGGTCAGTAGTTGTACCTGCGATTCGCAGTTCTTTTGCGAACGGATTTGACTCTGTGGGCTTATTCATTGTAGAATTCCTCGTTTTAGTATTGCCTCTCGTGTTTACGAGCACAATATTTTCGGATTTTACCCTTCTTGTTTCTGCGGCGTCGTTAATGACTTGGGCGATATTAGTGAAACGCAACATAGGCAGTAATTTAAGGAACAAAAGCAGTGTATCATGGCTGGAGATACTTGTTCCTGGCACGCATCGACCGTTCATCTCTCTGTTCAGGTCATACACGAATGTCATTACTTCCTTGTGCATTTTAGCGGTGGATTTCCGTGTGTTTCCGAGGAAATTCGCAAAAACGGAAGTAAGTGGATATGGCTTGATGGATACAGGCACGGGACTCTTTGTAGTAGCTGGCGCATTGGTATCCCATAAACCTTCCAATGCCGAAGGTACTATTACCCTAGCGAGGGTGATCAAGTCTACTTCACCTTTTATAGTGCTAGGTTCCATACGATATTTTTGCGTGCTGCTCCTGAATTACCAAACGCACGTGTCCGAATATGGGACCCACTGGAACTTTTTCTTGACCCTGGCCGTCATCAGAGTGCTGGGCTTTGTTCTGACGTCCGTGTTAGGGAGCCGCAGCAGTTGGAGGGCGGGGGCGCTGTTTGTGTTCCTCGCGGCCCTCCACGAGTGGGTGCTCACGTCGCTCGGCCTACGGGAGTGGGTCATCTCGGACCTCAGCCACCGCCGGAGCTTCGTGTCCGCCAACCGTGAGGGGCTTGTGTCGCTGCTGGGATACCTCGCCCTCCACTTCGCGGGCGAAGTCATCGGCCGCCGCACGTGGGACGTCCCCCGGGGCAACGCCAGGCGCTGGCTGCACCTATGGCTGGAACTGTCCTCTGCCTCACTGGTTGCCTGGGGCGCCACGCACTTCCTCCACGGGGTCACAGGCGTCTCCCGGAGGGTCGCGGACTTGGGGTACATCTGCTGGATTCTGGCCTACTCGCTAACCAGCTTGGCTCTCTTCCTTGGCGCCGAGTTGACCATCTCCGCCTTGCGTCGGTGCGGGTCGGCGGGGCGGGTGGGCGACAGCCCAAAGACAGAGGAAGTCGTCCCCGTGTTACTGCAGGCGGTGAACCAAAACGGACTGGCGTATTTTCTTTTGGGCAACCTCTTCACAGGAATTGTTAATTTATCTGTGCGAACTTTACATGTCAGGACAGGCCCGAGTGTTATTATTCTTACCTTATACATGCTGATACTATGTGCAGTTGCAAACATTTTATATGTCAAGAAAATAAAACTCAAGGTTTGGTAACTTTGTTCGAGTGCTTTTTCAGAAGCCTCATCTGAATTGGAAAATATTCCTTGCCATGCCATAGGCATCGTTACTTAAAAGCGATTGAATCCATTTGGTGCAGACAATGAGGAGACAGCAGCAAAGTATAGTAAAGGGAGAGAGTAAACTTGGGTTGACTCAAAATGTAAGCTCCTGATGAATGAATGGAAAGATGGGAGGAGTAGATGAGATGGCAGGGGGAGAGAGGAGGCAGGAGGTCGGGCGTGCATGCCCTTAATCAGTTGCTTCTCTTCCTTGATATTAATATTGGTTCTTATGCACTCTCTATCTTGAAGTCATTAAGTAGACACTAGTAGGGATTGGTCAATTTAAAAAATCTCAATTCTTTTCATATTCTGAAGGCAAATTGTCAATTATATTATGAATTTGTTCCAAATTATTTTGATTGAAAATATTTATGAATAAGCACCATATAGGAGGTAAAATAAAGCAGGTATTTAAGATATTCAAGGTAATTTAATGTGTTAAACCTTTTACCAAAGCTGGACATAATGTTCTGGGCGCATTTGTATAATAACCGAGGTTTTTGTCACAAAAAATAAACATTTTCGCTCTCTGGGTTCAGCCGGTTGCAATTTAGTCCTCTATAGCTCCAGCTAGGCTGTAAACCCTTTCACTTGTTACGTATCATTGCTGGGGTCACAGCCATATATTTATGTGTATTGCATGAAACATTTGCCAAATTTTAGGCCTCTGCAAGTTGGGATGGAAGGATAGGGGGGATTATTGGAGTGATAATTAAAGAAATATAGTTGAGGGGAGGACAGCTAGGTTGCAGTGGTAGTCAGCGAAGAGGTAGGAAGAATCAAAGTGAACATCGAACAGATAGGTACGGCATGGGATATTATCAGAAGGAGTAAAAGCTGAACCAACCAAATTGGGCATCGTTCAAGTCTGCGTGCCACGAAGCAATCATAGGGAGGAGGGAATAGGCAGGGTGTACGACCAATTTGAGAAAGTAATGTTGGGCAGTCCTAGAAGGAAGAATTTGAAACTGATGAGGACTGGAATGTGATGGTGATCTAGGGAGAGATGGGAGTGAGAGGGGTGTCTATGGTTTAGGAACAAGGATTGACCCTGGGGATAGGGTTCAGTCATTACAGCCACCTGGTTTAAGGACCAAATTTTATGGAGAGTAATGTGGAGAATGCCTCGGGCAGAGAGCGATCAGAATTATGATTAGGCACAGGCCTAGGAACAGTGTGATTTATTTATAGTTTCCTGGAAGGGGACATGGATCCAAATAATAATTTAGTTCTAATAAAGTGTAACTTAAGATTCATGAGGATAAAACAGAGAAGATAGTTGCGGAAATGGAATGTGGAGGCATTAAACAGAATGAAAAGGAAGGAGTACGAGGGCGGTTCAATAAGTACCAGTGTTTGACGACAAAGGACGTTCCTGAGGGAAGTTTATGTTATCATCGCGTGCTGCCATCTATCAAACGACATTGAAACAAATTTCAGACTGATTTAAAGGTTAGTTTGGATTGGGCAGCCATTTGAGTAAGACGTGTTTCGTGATTTTCGCTAAGATGGAAAAAGAGCAGTATCGTTCGGTAATTCGCTTTTTGTTTTTGGATGGGAAGAAATGCGAGAAGATAAAAGCAAAGTTGGATGCTGTTTATGGGGACACCTCGCCATCTATGACCACAGTTAGATATTGGTTCAACGACCAGCGATGAGGAGCGACCAGGATGCCCGGCAGATGTGGTTACCGAGGAAATCATTCAGTAAGTGCACGCCATTATTCTCGCTGATCGACGAATGAAAGTGCGCGAAATAGCTGAGGCCGTGTGTGTCCACCGGAACGGCAATTAATATTTTACATGATAAGTTGGCGATTAAAAAATTGTCGGCCAGACGGGTGCCGCGATGGCTCACGGTGGACAACAAGCTGATCCCGAGTTGTCGCCGCCAAACTGCATGAGCTACATAATGAATTGCTGCTGCACCCCCTGTATTCACCCGATCTGGCTCCCTGTGACTTTTTCTTATTCTCTAATATGAAGAAATGGCTTGCGTTTCTTCATTTCTAACACGGATACTTATTGAACCACCCTCATATTGGGAGGCAGTGGAAAAAACTGAGTGAGGATAGATGAAGTATAAGAAAAATGGGAATAAATAGCATCAAACAAAATTTAGGAAAAGGACGAGGAGAGACTGGATTTCAGATGGCCTGATAAGAAGAAAGATGAGGGAAGGAAATGGAAGGATGTAAATATGACTTAGGCAAATTCCAAAGAAACTTATTATGATTTTTACACTCTGAAATCGTTGCATTGACTTAGGCAGTTGAAGTACAAATATATGAATGATACCCTGAGTTGGGAAACCATTAGAGCAAAAGAAGCATGGAGGCAGACAAAGTGCATGTAATTGGAAAGTTTATAAAGGAAGGGTGAAGTTAGCGTGCTGGCCAGGGAGGTCAAAAACCCACAATCGGGAAATAAGAAGGGAAAATCTAAATAACTGCGGGAGATACCACGACAGTAACTTTTAATGCAGTCATCCGCTAATATACATTGAAATGCAGAAATTACTAAGCGTGAAAATACATAGCTTTGATCAAGGCCTATGCTTTTTACCTTTTGAAATCTTGGTAGAGGCAAATGATTTTTTGACTTTAAAATTCTGCATATTGAGGAAAATCTATGGAATCAATCAAAGAAAATTCATAAAATTCATTCATCATATTAAATGAACCAAGAAAGATTAAAGAGAGATGTGAAAAATCAAAGAGGATCTTAATGGTATATGTCAAAGGTGAGAAGGTTTAGAGAAGTAAATAATATGATGTAGATGGGGATAGCCTGGAGACCATCATCCTTGCCTGCTAGATAGAAATGGCTTAAGACGAATTGAAATCAAATTAGACTGGAGGATAGTTAGCATCCCTGTGGACTACTTAAGGACCTATGAAAATGTGAATGGAAGAGTTGTTAATGGGTTAATTCATAGTGTTTATGCGGGAGGAAGTTGCCTGGAGGATTTTGTTTTTTTCCCTCCCTAAAAACAAAAGAGCCATTTATGAAACCTAGTAATATGTTTGATTTTACATGCAGCTAAGGTGGTTTTTACGGGTCATAAAAAATAGGATGAAGAGGTCGGTAAATCTTGAGGTAGGTGATGTTAAATAAGGCTTCAAAAAGAGCAATGGCACATGTGATGCACTATTGGTAATGAGGTCACTAATGCGGAGAAACAGAATACAATGAGGGTCTACTGATAGAAAGGGGCATTTCAGGCATGACGAGGTGGAATGTCATGATTAATTAAAAGTAGGCAATTTTCCACAATATAAAATTAAATATGACCTGTTTCAATGTAACCGCATCATCATCAGGTCACAGTCATCACTCCCGAGTCCAGTATATATGGTGAAAAGTAAGTAAGGGGAGGGCAGTGGGGAAAAGAGTGAGGGCAGGCTGCAAGAGTGACCACATGATTGAGTGGGGGAAGGGAAGGGGGTGGGGAAGACAAAGTTAACGGGAGCAAAGTCTGGAGAGAACGTGGTAGCTGGGGTTGAAGGTAATAGGTTGCTGCACCTAAACTCAACTTACCCCCTCTCCATTACGCCCCTTACCTTACCTTACCCCCCTCTCCCCTCCCTTACTCCCCCTGCCTTACCCCCTCTCCTCCCCCTTACTCCCCATGCCTTACCCCCTCTCCTCCCCTCTACTCCCCCTACCTTACCCCCTCTCCCCTCCCTTACTCCCCCTGCCCTACCCCCTCTCCCCCCCTTACTCCCCCTACCTTACCCCCTCTCCCCTCCCTTAATCCCCCTACCTTACACCCTCTCCTCCCCTTACTCCCCCTACCTTACCCCCTCTCCCCTCCATTACTCCCCATCCCTTACCCCCTCTCCCCTCCCTTACTCTCCCTACCTTGCACTCTCTCCCCTCCCTTACCCCCTCTCCCCTCCCTTACTCCCCCTGCCTTACCCCCTCTCCCCTCCCTTACTCCCCCTACCTTACCCTCTCTCCTCCCCTCTACTCCCCCTACCTTACCCCCTCTCCCCTCCCTTACTCCCCCTACCTTACCCCCTCTCCCCTCCCTTACTCCCCCTACCTTACCCCCTCTCCCCTCCCTTACTCCGCCTAACTTACCCCCTCTCCCCTCCCTTACTCCGCCTACCTTACCCCCTCTCCTCCCCTTTACTCCCCCTACCTTACCCCTTCTCCTCCCCCTTACTCCCCCTGCCTCACCTCCTCTCCTCCCCCTTACTCCCCCCACCGTTCCCGCTATCTTCTATCTTACTCCCCCTTTCCTAGGGGGCAATAAGAACCGCATACTGCTGGCAGAGTTGACCTGTGTGCGGAATGATACCCTTCAAAATAAGTCTTACCCTCTGGAGTAATTATGAAAGACAGAGGGTCTCTGCCGATCGGTATTATCCTGGCGGAGGTCAGTCTCAACGTCCATAGTGATTACGAATGAATTTTGAGCGGAGTGATACCACGCTAACGGGGAGGGGGGGGTTACCACACCCCAATCAGGTGCCCTGCCTTTGGAACTCTGCCTGGGTGTGTTTCCAACCTGACAGCAATTTGTTTTTATATCAGTGGTCTTCAAGATATTCAAGAAAACAGTGAAATAGTGTCTATTTGAAAATGAGAAAGAAGTTTATTATGATCTCATGGGGGCAATGATCATAGGTACCTATCAAAGCCCACGTGACTACTGATGTGTTGATATTAATTTACGTAGGTATTTACCTTGTGTAATTTAAAACCAAGGGCTACACTCTTACATTGATTTTTGAAAATGTTACAGTAAGAATTTTTTCAATATAAAATACCAAGCATTGATGTTCATTGATCATCGTTTTGATAAGCTTTGCCGCAGATTCCACGGAGTGTGCTATTGACAGTATAAATTAAATAATATGGTATGGCTAAATGTTATGCAGAATTTGTTTCAGTTGAATCTAATGCACTGATTTGGGAAACAACTAGGAAACCAGGCTCATATAAAATGAAAGGTGTATTCCAACAAAATGATGATGTTGATTGAGCTGAAGACTCAAGTAAATATGATTAAAGTATGACTTGGTTCTGGAGAATTGCGATATATAAACATGTTCAGATCATTGAAGATGGATTAAAGTAACTGGACACAAGAAAGGCATAACTGTGATATTCCAAAATATTTTAGCAATTTTGGTGGTGATAGAATTACTGTAATGATGCCCAAATATTTTTAATGCAATGCCAAATCATATGCATGATTAAAATCCTTTGGTGAGATTTAAAAAATTAAAAAGTATATCCTTCAAAGGTAGACTATAAAATGTGCATGTATTTAACCTTAACGATCATAGCATAGTTGACTGTGATGTGATCACGTTGCTTAAGTCAATAGTTGGACACTGAAATACAGCACTCTTTGTGAAAAGCAAGGAGTCACTACCACGCCAATAGCCCCAATCTGGCTCAGGAGGACTTCTGACTTGACTGGTGGAGTTTGTGGTTGGAATGCACAACCTTCATGTAACAAGTTCTCTGATTAATGCCAGCCAGCCCTTTCACATTCAAGCACAAATATACTTGTTTTAGCCATCTATACTTTTCATCCTCAGTCATCCTCTTTTCTTTATTGCTTCTAATCATCTCCAGTTGGATACACAAGCAATCTCAATGCATTATCAGGTGTCCTCCCAGCCTGTTGCTTCTATGATACTTCTGTCAACTTTCATGCTCCCCTAACTCTTTGAGAAGTTCTTTAGTGCTTGTCCATCCAGAGTGTCATTAACATAGGCACAGGAACATTCAAGCAATGAAATTTCCTCTCCCTTTCCAGGATCGCTCAGCTTTTAACCCTGCACAATGCTACAATTTGCATACAGGTTTACATGAAACACTTCAAATTACTCGCCTGATCAAGTGCCCCACTCATCTGTTTATTATTTTTCCTGTTCTTCTTCAATGCTTGTTTGTCCAGGTTATTTTCAATATAGGCACCAGAAGATCAAAAAAGTCAAATTTTCTCTTTTGTTCTCTTTTTCTCTTTCTCTGGGGTGGCCCAGCTTTCTACTCTGTACAACCCCACAATCTATGCATGGGTTTACATGAACTGTTTCATGCCTGTCTTGACTCCTTTGCATGTTGACAGTCTGCTTTTGATATGAAGTGCTTGTTTGGCCCCATCTACTGTCGCCTTTTTTACTTCTGGCCCTGGTACTGTACTTTTACTCCTCGGGTACTTAATCAAATTCTGTTATGCTTATGATTTGTGTGATTTCTTCATCTGGAACCGTTTACTCTTCTTCCAGGATATCATTCCCGAAATGTTCTGTTTACAATTCCTGAATACAATTGTTCTGTGTATATTTCGATGTAAATTCCCCTTCACCAATTGCTACTTCTACAATTGTCTTTCTCAAACGTTTGTTCCCATTATGAATATCCTCCAGGTTTGGGAGTGAGCATTTTCAGTGTTCCTCCCCGACATACTTTTCCCAATATCTCTAGCTTTGTCCTCAGTTCGTTTCCCTCTTCATTTCTTATTTTCACTGTTTACTGCAGTCTGTGTAACAATACATTTGCCTGTTTCCTCTTACATTTTACTATTTTCTGCATTACTCTGAGAGATCCACCTTGAGTCCTGCATAAGATCTGTGTGTGGCCTCCCTGTCCTGAATGCTGTCTTTTTTCTGCATTCAGCCCCATTCATCTGAATGTTTTTGGGTCCCTATTTGTGTTCATTTTACTCTCTACTGTTTCATTTATTTTACATTTATTGATATATAACCATAAATACAGTAATCAACCCTACGGTTGGTTATGTGGGTGAGTTCACCCAGTACTAAGGCCGATGGCAAGTAAAATTCAAGCATCACGGTATGAAGCAGGGGCAGTATCCTCCCTGGGCTGGCTATGGTTTCCCAGGAAGATTAAGTACCCAAAAAATCATGCAGCTTGGGTGGAGCTGAGGGTGCTTGGGGAGGTTTGCTGAGGTATTGAACCCAGGCCCTCTGGTCTGTAGTCCAATGGACCCCTAGACTACAGCAACCCTATGTATTGATTTGTCTTTTGTAAATTTTTTTGTGACTTTTTTGTGAATAAAATAAACTTTAAAAAAATTAATGTGCTATAGTAATAATCAATAATTGACACCATTGTGTTTGACCCAATGCAGTATAAATTACAAATTCAGTTGTGATGTAGTGGAACTGTTCCATGATAACAAAATTGTAATAGTCTTCGTCACTGTTATTAACCAATGAATTCCTCAAATTGGAATGCTGCAGTAGACATTTCCTTTCTTATGCTCACCAAACCTGTTTGAAATCCTGTCTCTCCCTTTGATAAAACATGAAATCTTTTTTGCATGCTTTCAGTTTTGGTGAAAAATTGCTGTTATTTTTTCTTTTGTCCTCTCATTTTGATATGAAGTTTGTGATGGATAGAGAAACAAATCATAAGGACAAAACATATGTAATAATCTTTCATGAACCATCTTTGCGATGTTTTCTTCATTGATTCACAGACATCAGCGGACCGAGTCAGTAGAGAAGCTTCAATAACATGACCAATATTCTCTAGAGAAATCATTTTAGGCTAAATTCATATGATGAACCATGTCTGTGGCAATTGATGCTGCTGAATCTTAGTTCACTATATCTTATATGGTTCTTTCGTCTAAAAATGAATGTTGGTCTAGATTTTCTTGTTGAAGAAGTGAATGTATGTAACTTCATCACCACACTTGATAATCAACAATTTTACACAAGTTAATTTGATATTTGTTGTCACGTTAATCATTTTTAGCTGATAAATAATAAATATGCTTATACCTATTTCTTTAAAAGTTCCTGTATACTATATTATTTCTTCTGCTAATGGAAGGGCTAATCCCCATTGGCTAATACAATGGTTGATATTTACATCTTGAGCCTTGACAACACCATGTGCTTTAGGTGCCATCTGATGTTTCCATCTGAAAATTTGACTCTTTTAACGCTAACTTTTTCCAGAATATTATGTCATTTGATCATAACTTGTGTTGTTTATAGTGACTCAAAAATTTTGTCTCAGCAAAAAAATGGAGTTAACTCGTGAACACTTTCGTGTGTTGAGTTTTTATGAACTTTCGACATGGATTGTCAAGACAGAAGTGTATCGATCAACTTACTTCCACTTTTGGCATGGAATTGCTCAACAAATGCAATCTCGGTGCATCAAAAGCTGTGTACTTATAACATGTACACAGGTGACGAGTCTTGTATCTATGCGTCTGAGCCCTGAACAAAACAGCAATCCACTGTGTGGGTCTTCCAAGACGAGCCAAATCCGACAAAAGTGATTCGTGCACGAAGCACATAAAAGCAAATGATCACCTGCGTCTTCGGAATACCTGAGCATGTGGCAACCGTACCGATAGAGAGCAATGAAGAACCATGTATTCTGAATGGCACATCGACATTTGTCTGCCAGAAGTGCTTGGGGAAATACGGAAAAAGAAGCGGCATTCTTCATCATTACAATATAACAATTCTCTCACGGATCTACTGAAACAACTGAAGTTGACGGGCCAAAACGTTGAATTGATGGGTCATTCTCCGGACAGCCCTGATTTAGCACCTAATGACTACTTTTTATTTCCGTTTATCAAGAAAAAATTGCGTTGCCAACGTTCTTCGGCGCCTGAAGAAGGCGTTGATGCATTCAGAAACCATGTTTGGGAGGTGCCTGCCTCAATCGGAGTGGAAAAAGTGTTACGAATACTGTCTCGAGCGCATGCAAAAGTCTATTGATTATCATGGAGAATACTTGGAAAAACAACAAAGCCATTTTCAACAATAAAGTACTCTCTTTCCATAAATACGCTGAAAATATACATAGCATCCTTTGAATTAATTTCATATGAAAGCAATGATTTTCATGTACACAAAGCTGCCAGTTACAAATAAAACTCGGACCCGTAAAGTTAACATAGCAACTGGTGGCAAGACACTGGCCCCCCCCATTTGTAATAGTGGCAGGCAGGGTTACTAAGCGTGGCATCAGTAAGCTCCACCTGACAGGGTGCCTCTGCTCTCCTAGGGTGCAATAGTCCCCCTAGATTGTGCAGACAGTCTATGACTACCATCATTGCCATGTAGGTGTCTAAATTGACTCAGTACTCCATATGATGACCAAAATTTCATCTTCCACTTGCCAAACAACCTTTACACCACATTCCTGGTCTGTATGTTAGCTCCCTTTTAAGCAATGCCTGATGCTGTCTGTGCAAAATAATTTGTGGTCAACGTCTACCAATTAGGCGTAAATGAGGGAAGACTAACTTAGCAGATTCCATAAGAATTTTTATTTTGCTTGACCATGGTTTTGCTGCAGACAATATCATCAACATTATAAAAATTCTAGTTGAGTCTGCAAAGTTAGTCTTCCTTCATTTGCACCTAATATGAAAGCCTTCCACCAGTAATGTCTGAGACACTGTCTTATGTCTACCAATGATACGATCAAATACCTTTACTTAAGAATATAAATGAAAAATTATCAAATGACATGCAATAATTCCATGTCTTCTAATATTATTTCAAACTTGTTTTGACGATTAATTCCTAACTTCTAATGTACATGCATAAAAACAGTCATCTTTGCAAACCACCATTACCACTAAATATCCTTGCGAGGGGGTTTTGAACTGGTGTCAACAACTTTGGTTGACAAGCATAGCCACTGTCTCCCAAAAGAACTCTACTCTGATGGCTCTGTTCCAATCTTTCTTTAAATCTTGATTTGTTGAGGATTCTGGAATCGTATGTGCTTCCTCTCCATCTGGTTAAAATGTTTTTTATTTTAAATTTAAAGCCATCTACAGTGTGAAAAAATACATCATTGCCTTATTTCATGGCCCACTTTTGTGCTCCATCATCGGGCGTCTTCTGATCCAAGGGTAACTTCGTTCTATAAGTTGTAAACCGATGCCAGGAAAAATGCTTATTTCAAAGTATTTGTACCCATAGAATATGGGCATAGAAAATTATTATCTTTATAACATATTTTGAAAATAACATGTTTTGAGTCAGTAATAAACAAGAAAACTATAACACTGCCTTGACAGTACTTACTTTACAAATTCCCATGTAAGTCGTAAATAAGTACGATGTAGCACATTTATTTTCAGCTCACCTGTGATGCTGCTGCCAAACTTATACGCCTTGGGTTATTGGGGTTGTCATCCCTCTGCTCAAACATTATCTCTCATGGCCAATTCGGAGTCCACAGGTATTCAACCGTGAGTAGTATAATATTGTTGTTCAATGCATAAGACATTCCTAACTTACTTTAAACCTAACAGGGTCCATGTACTCGTAAATGGCCAAAGTTTGAGGAACAACTTAACATAAATATCACAGCAAGTGAGACTTATGCAATCATTAAAAGAGGCATTTGGCAATGAATCTATGTGTCGGAGGAGTATGTTTATGTTGGTGCAGCCACTTCCAGTCTGGACAGAACTCAATCAATCTGAGAAGCGGACGATCATCAACTTCAGCAAACGACACCCACATCAACAGTTTGAATGATTTAAAGCATGCAAAGTATAGGTTAGCTGTCCGGGAGGTTCTCAATTTCCAGGGAAGTTAACATTAGTGTTGGATCATGTTTCACCATTTGTTCAGAGATTTTGGGCATGCAGCACAGCACGGCCAAATATGTGCCGTGAGTGTTTGCTGATGAACAGAGGCAAAAGCATGTGGACAGCAGCCAGCTCCAAGGATTCTTCTTCTTCTTTCTGATCCAGAGCATTTTGAATGTGGTCCACCCTTTGAAATATGCAGAAGGGGTTGATCTTTGCTTTATAAGGCCATTTTGAAAAGGTGAGAGTTACTGCTGTCTCTCAAGATAGTCTATAAGCCAATTGTTATAAACTTTTTCAAAAATGTTGCTGAGCTGATTGAGCAAAGATACTGGTCAGTAAGAATTAATGTGTTATTCACTTTCATTGTTTTCATAATGGGATTATCTTGGCAGTTTTCAGTGGGAATGAAAAATTCCTAATCTGAGGGATTTATTTACTAAGTACAGAAGGGAATAGTTAATCAGATGAAAAGAGCGTTTTATGATAATCCTTGGAACGTCATTCATTCAAGCACAGCGGCAGTATATGTGTAAGGTTTTGATGCAAGAGATTGGATGATAACTTTTAATACATACTCTGGTCATGAAGAGAGAAGTGGTGCAGAGGACTTATTCTTTGACTTGGTGGCATTCTTAATATTCCTTATTTCTTTGGTTTTGTCGACTGCAAATTGAACTCTTTGATCATTTTAGGATCTTTTGGCATTTTTGGTGAGTTGGTGGTATTTTAAATATGTTCTGCATAAAAAACTCCAAGCATAAAACATATATTATTTTCATTTTGAAATTCAAGTAACCATAGAAATATGGCCAAGAAGCATCTGTATTCCAAGTAAATTAACTTTTTTAAGTCTGCATTTCTTGTCAGTTTCATATCTTAGAAGTAAGGATATGGGTTTTTAATGAGTTTATCTTAAAACTCATTGTCTGATACCACTTGCATATATTTAACAGTGATTTAGCAATCTTAAACTAAATGCAACAATTTCAGAGTGTAAAAATCATTTCCCTTGACTGGGATAATGGCCACTCAAATTCACTTATTCACATGGCGCTCACCTTTGATGCCATAATCAAACAATAGATATAACCAGCACACATTCTTTTTCCACCTCAAAAAATACCTAACTGAAAGGCTAGCAAAATAAATAAATATTCACTCTTGATCACAGACCCACTAGAAACTCTATTGTTAGCAACAAACAAATTTTCAGATTGATTACATTATCAAAGCATCATCCATTATGCGTTCTAACGCAACAATAACTCTATAACATAACACTTTCTCTTATTTTCCCCCTCTAAATCACTTATTACGCTATTGTCAACTATAACGTTAATTCATAGATAGAGAGGACTTGTGAGTTGACACATTCTGTTAGAAGGGAGGCATTGTGGAGGCTTCAGGAGTTGGGGGTTGAAGTTTTGTTGTTGGCTGGGGGCAATGAAATCTTGTGGCGTCATCTCATCCTGGGGTGCTGCCCTATCTACCTGGGGCATTTTCCACTCGAGGCGATGGGGGTGCTCCGTTGGGGTCACCATTAACAGGCATGCTCTCAAGCCCTTGCAATGAAGCCCTGTCATCATCTGGAGTTGAAATAGCAGGAATGAGACTGACAATTCTGCCTGCCGTTGTGATGATAGGAGTCATTTTGTTACCTGCTGATTTACCCTTATGTCTTTTAATCTTTATCCCAAACTAAATATTTTGGATTCAATGTCCTCAATGGAGTTACCCGGTGTCATTAATCATAATATAATTTCTGATTTGCTGTATTCTGTTGCTATCACAGTTCATATTGACCTCTGGCCAAAATCCTAAGAACATTTTGCTTCTGGGTAGGTATCCTTTAATCTGCAAACAATGAATACGTTATGTAGCTGGGTCAGACTAAGGCCTTCCCCATACAAGGATTGTATAAAAAGTATTGGTGACAAGTTTTTCCCGACGTGTGCATTAAGAGCTGAATTTAGATCATCCATCAGTTAAGTGTGCACATGATCCCATATTGTAATTGCGTTTACAAGACAACATATCATTATCACTGAAAATTTTGTTGATGCGAAAGATCTGCGCCGAACTCATCCCAAGGGTCTTGATGGATCACCAAAGAGCAGAGTCGAATGTCTCTGCTTGAGGAGACCTTCTGCAACGGCATCGCGACGATCCCATAATCCCCTTATGCAGTCAAAACTTGGCACCAGTCGACTATTATTCCTATTCCCCACAAAGGTGAAATCCTCCCTCCCTCAAAGGACACCACCATGGAGGAAGTGCCGTCAAAGAAGCTTCCACAGGGAGACTTAAGGACCTTCCGCCTACCTGGTAGCCTTCGAGTCATGGGAAAGCTGCTGGCAAAAGTTTGTCGATACTCAAGGGATGTACTTGGAAGGATTTTGAGCCATTGCAGCAATACCTGAAAAAAATCTATTTTCCGAAACTTTTCCTGATACTTTTCATAAAAAACCTTGTAAACACCCCTCGATCCACCAAAAAGGTGGAGGGTGGCAGGGTGGAAAGGGTAAGTGACAGGGAAGGCCTGGTGTTCAATCGCCACTGCTGCTCCCTGATTTTGACCTTCCTTGTGGGTAGAATGGAAGAGAATTATGAGCCTGAGAATGATCACACCTATTTTGAATAAATTGAAATGCAAGTAGTAGTATTTCTTACACAAAACTATTTGTAAAAGATGTCTCTCATTGTTTTATTGCACAAGTGGATGCTGATTTTTTTGAATTTCATGCATGCTTTCAACCAGGCTCCTCACAAGTAATTGGTGAACGAATTAAGATATTTGGTATTAATGAAATAGTGACCTATTGGACTAGGGGCTTCTTATCTATTTGTAAACAATAATTAATCAGCAGAGAAGTTAGGGCTGGATTAATTATTATTTGTACTCGAAACTTTAAGATACGCTGAAAAATGATACATTTCTTTGCCTCCCCTAAGAAAACACAACATGATATCTTAAGCTACGATAAACTTTAGAGGTTTAATAGAAATATTTGACGTAGATATCTAGTGGATCATCCTGACTCATGTCGGTCTGATGTCAGGGAAATATCCAACTGTACATTCTTAAAAGGAAGAAAGTGATGAAGATGTTATAGACTCTGTGAACAAGGCCAACACCCATCATAATTTTTCAAAGAACTTTTAACCCAAAAATTTTTTTTCACAAAATGAAGGTCTTTATACCCATCTTGAATCCCTGGAAAGTTCTTGAGGGGCATTATTTCCCCAGATAATAGACTTTAGTTCATGATATTTTTGGTTCAGGAGATGTAAATGTTCCAGTAGATGTGGTATTTCTGGACTTTGTAAAAAGCCTTTGTCAAAATATCTCATTGCTAAGATTTTTGAATGGTTGCATGCAAAGGTTAGTCATTGATTTTTTAGTTCTAATGTAATGGGAGTCGCATAAGGTTTTATCCACAGAAGTGGCGTTGGATCTCTTCAGAACCTCATATATATTAACAACATGAACTGCATAGTAAATAGTAAGATACATTTATTTTCTGACGATGCAGTGGTCTACAGAGATATTGGTAGTCCTGAGAATAGAGTAGCTTTTATTAGATGACCTTAATGCTATACATGTTGGTGGCACAACTTGACAAGAAGTCAGAAAGGTTATTTACCAGTCTTTTGGTGCTCTATTAGGAGCTGCCTGACTCTCATTCTCTCACACTTGCCGCTCATGTGGAGGTCATTTGTCAATGTCATTAGCTTCAGTCTCTTTCCTCAGGTCATAATTGGACTGTGCACACGTCTCATCGTTTCCTTACTTTTGCTCTGTCGCATCTTTCAAATTGCACTCTTCATTTCCGAGTTCAACCCTTTTCAAATTTTTTCCTATGTCATCCATTTTTACCTGTTTTTTTGGTAAGTGTAGTGAAATATTTACTTTTTGAAAGCATTTCATTGGATTTTTCCCTCAAGAAATCTCAATTATTTAACATCGGTTTTGCTGCTGTTTTATTCTTCTTAGCAATCGTTGCTGCTAGTAAAGAATTGGTGTGTGTGTTTGTGCTGCCTGTAGGGTTTAGCACTTCCTAGTGAATTTTTGGAAACTCATAATTGCTTTTCTATTTGGAAAATATTTTGTTTTATTGTGAGCTAAGTACCAACACATATTTTATGCTGATTCATTCATTTTATATTCAGGAATTTAGGATTCATTCATTTTATATTTAGGATTTTATTTTAGTTTCCCGGGAGGGGATGCAGATTCTGATCACAATTTAGTTGTTATGAAGTGTAGCGTCCATTTCAAAAAGATACAGTGACTGGAAGTAAGAAGGGAAGATCCGTGTTAACAGTTAGAGATAAGTCGGGTAAGATAATTGTTGAACGGGGAAAGATACAATAGAGGTGGAAGGAATATATAGAAAACTTCGGCCTGCAAGCTTAGGCATTAAAAGAGAATAAATGAACTTCCACAAAGTTGAGGCTGAAACTATTGAACTAATTAAAAGAGAATATGACTTAGGTGAAAATCCTAAGGTGCAGGCTCAGCCATTGCCGTGCATATTTTTTCAGTAAATTATACTGCAAAATTCGATGGTTTGAAAGTACTTCTTTTAAAGAAATCTCGATTTTTTCGAATTCTTTGTAAGGGGCAAAATCTATATACCTGGTACCCATAGACCTGCAGCAGGGTTTGTGGTAGGATATGATTACACATTAGGCATGTTTAGCATCAAAAATTAAGTTTTTCTGAATTTTAAGTTATGATATAGATTTGTGAAATAATTCAAACAATTTAAATCATTTCAAGTTCTAAGTTAACACTTAGAGCCCTAGGGATCATTAGAAATCACACGCGCATGCAACGCACACACATAAAACCGAGTGTAAAGTGAAAAGTTCTCGGCCTCACACAGTGTTCCAATCAGCGAAAATTTATGAATGCTGGCTGGGTGCATTTGTCATTATTTCGTAAGACAAGTTTTTACTCAAGTAATTTGTTTACATGTATAGTTGCAGTAAACGTCTTTCGTATTTTTCGTTAAAATGGAAAATAAATTAAAATTAAATTTCGTGCAGTCATAAAATTCTTCGTTTCGGATGGATTAACCCCTGAGGAAATTCATCCGAAGGTGACAAAAGGGTACGGGTGCTCTGATTCTTCAATATCAACTGATAAAAGGTATGGAGCTGAATTAAAACGTGGTCGCACAACCCTTTGAAGATGATCCTCGTGAAGGACGGCCAAAAACCCCAACCACACTGGAGACCATCGGAAAGGTCGTGTCGGACGATGGGCGAGTGAAGCTGAGTGCGATAGCTAAGGCCGTGTGGGGGATATCGGAAGAAAGGGTGCGAGACATCTTGCACAAAGAATTAGGGATGCGAAAGCTCTGCGCAAAGTGGGAGCCCCATTTGCTGAATGCCGATCAAAAGCAAATGCGCGAACGACTTTCTCAGCAATTTTTGGACCGATTCAATCGAGGGAACCGACGGATTTTGTGCGGCGAATTGTCACCATGGATTAGGCATGGATCCGCCACTGCACGCCATAAAGGAAACAGCCGCCGCAGCAGTGGGCGGAAGCCGGTGGCTCAGCGCCAGAGAAAGCGAAGCATCTGGTGGAAAGGCCGTGGTCAGTGTGTTTTTGGATGCGAAAGGGATCCCGTTGATTGACTACGTTGGTAAAGGCAGAACAATTAGAGGATGAACATTACTTCTTGGCCAGTTGGATGGCAAACTTAGCGAGAAGAAGTCTGGTTTGAAGAAGAAAAAAATCCACTTTCACCAGGACCAAGCACCTGCTCACAAAGGTGCGTTGGCGATGGGAAAACTACGGGATTTAGGGGTACGATTTGATCGGCCATCCCCCCTGTCCTGGTTTAGCACCCTCAGACATCCATCCATTACCAAACTTGGAGAAATTCGTTTCTTTGAAGCCCTTCGCGTCCAATGAAGAAGTTGAGAGGGCCGTGGATGGATATTTTCAAAGCCTTCCAGACTCTCACTTCCGGGAATGAATACTGACGCTGGAGAAATGCTGGACCAACTGTGTTGAAGACAAGGGCGACTAAGAGAAAAAAATAACATAATCTCTAACTTGAAAATCCCAGTCTCATTGTCAGGCCGAGAACTTTTCACCTTAACCGTCGTGTGTGTGTGTGTGTGTATATATATATATATATATATATATATATATATATATATATATATATATATATATATATATATATATATATATACATATATATATATATATATGTATATATATATATATATATACATATATATATATATATATGTATATATATATATATATATACATATATATATATATATATATACATATATGTATGTATGTGTGTGCATATGTGTATATTATTATTATTATGAGGTAATCTACCGGTTAAGGCAGGTTTTTGGATGGACATAATTACTAATTAAATAATTTGTGACCCCTAGCAAAACACAATATCCTACTTTACATCAGGTCCCTCTTCAGCTCTGAGTACTTTCTTCCTCCCTTCATCCTGTCCAACATCCCTATCCTGTTCCTTCCCTTTCCTCGTTTGCCTAACATTCTCCCCTCAATTACAGTCTTCAACATCCCGCTGCCGGTCAATACCCCCTTCAGCCACTTTTCCTGCCTACATAGGATTGCTCCCAACAAACCCCTCTCTTCGCCCACCATACCAAATACTTCCTCGTTTGTTTTCTTCTCTGTCCATTTCACCTTCTCCATTCTTCTCCAAACCCACATTTCAAAAGCCTCCAGTCTACGTCTATCCTCCTGCTTCAATGACCACGTTTCCGCGCCCTACATAGCTACGCTCCATATCACAGTCTTTTCTTAACATCCATACTCAACGTCCCCGTAATCAACTCCCTCCTCCTTGTGAAAGCCTCTTTGCCTAGCGCAATTCTTCTCCTTACGTCCTTACTACTTTGACCGTGTTCGTCCAAAACACTACCGAGATACGTTAACTGTTCTACCTGCTCTAGTTTTTGCCCTCCTATTTTAAGGCTGAGCGTAGCCGTTTTTTGTGGAAAATCTCATAACCTTTGTTTTATTAATATTGATTCTCATCCCATACCTGTCGCACTGAATTTCCAATTCACTAAGCAATGCTTGCAACCCCTTGGCTGACTGACAAACTAAAGCTTGGTCATCAGCAAACCTAACTGATTTTACGAATTCCCCGCCCACATTCACCTGAGCAGTCTGAGACGTACAGGTTGCGGATCAGCCTCCTTTCCCTCCAATCTATTCCTATTTTCTGCAATATACTCATTAGTTTTTCCCAATTCACTCTATCAAACGCTTTTTCGAAATCTACGAAACAGGCAAATACCTCCTGATTGTATTCTATATTCCTCTCGACTAATAATCTTATTACTGCAATGGCATCATGCGTACCTCTCCCCTTCCTAAATCCAAACTGGTCATCCCCTAAGTAATCATTTGCCCTACTCTCTATTCTTTTGTTGATGATCCTGAGAACCACTTTAGCTACATGGGATGTCAAACTTAATGTCCTGTAGTCCTCACATGATGTAGCCTTAACCTTTTTCGGAATAGGAACTAAAACTGATCTCACAAAGTCTTCCGGCCAGATTCCTTCCTCATAGATACTACGAATCAGCCCATATTGCCTCTTCCTCCCACATTTGCCTAAACATTCGACCTCTTCCTCCTTATGGTTGCTCGGTAGCATGTATACCTGAATAATAACGAAGTTCGTCGGTTCTGCTTTTATCTCTACTAGTAATATTCTATCCGTTGTCTGTTCTATGTTGACTACGCATCTTCCTACCTCTTCATTTAATACTATGGCAACCCCTCGTTGGCTCTCGTCCCCGCCGCTGTGTATCATTCTATAATTATCACTCCAGTAATCCCCGCTATCCTTCCATCTCACCTCGCATAGACCTAAAATATCTATATTTCCCCTTCCCATCTCTCGCTTAACATTCTCCAATTTCCCTGTCCTCATCATTGTCCTAACAGTCCACGTTCCTATTCTAACTAATGTGGTCTTCTTCTCCCGCGTCTTCTGTCCTGCTGCTGCCGATTTTCCCTTGCAAGGGTTTCGTGGGATGACGACCGCGGAAGCCTTGCCTCCCCCGCTGCCTGGCACGACACACGGCCGATTGGGCCGAGCCTCGTAGTTGCCAGGACTCAAAATATCTGTATAGTCCATCATATATTTCTTGGGCATGATAATTGAGGTGGTTTACCGTTGCCTTCCTCAATAGTGTTATTAACGTGACACCATCACTTACTGGCCGCCCCACTGGGGTCAGACGCCATCGCAGCCGACTCACTGAGGAACAGACGCTGCGTGGACTCGTGGACTACCTTTCGTCTGGCTCCTAACCTTCAAACTATCTGGCATGGGGGACCCTACCAGGAGCAATTATTATTACTCCCGCCAGCACCGGAAAGAGGTCATCGGAACGCGCAAGCCCTTCCACCACGTCAAGGTTGTAGTCCAGGGGAGGGATATATGGCATGTTTATAAAGTTACGGCTATTTGATCACAGGAAAATATACTCATATGAAACATATGAGTGTATATATATATATATATATATATATATATATATATAATATATATATAGATATATATATATATATATATATATATATTTATATATGTAAAAACACAGATTTAGATTTTTAGAATATAGAAACACAAAGAAAGGACACTCACAATTTGTTATTTGACGTTTCAACAGCACGGCTGTCGTCTGCTTCTGAAGGCGAGAGCCGTGCTGTCGAAACGTCAAATAACAAATTGTGAGTGTCCTTTCTTTGTGTTTCTATATTCTAAAAATCTAAATCTGTGTTTTTACATATTTGTGCGTCGCCGAAGAGCGTTCCATTTCGAAGATATTTTATATATATATATATATATATATATATATATATATATATATATATATATATATATATATAAACACAAACATAAATACATATATACATAAACCATAAACACAGCAATCAACCCGAAGCTCGGTTTGGTTGGTGATGGTAGAGTTTACTCAGTACGAGGCCCGACAGCGTGTGAAATTCACACATCTGGGTATGGGGGCCAGTTCCTTTCCCTGTACCGGTTATATGCCAGTAAAATGTGTTTAATATGAGTATATTTTTCCTGTGACCAAACAGCTGTTACATTATGAACATGCATCGTATGACATTTATACGGCACAATAGAACACAAAAATATGAAGACACGTGTGAGGACACTCAAATCTCAGTAAAAGTAAGCCTTCTCCAGGGCAGACGTCTTACTTCTTCTCCATTCATATTTCTGTGTTCTCTTTTGCGGTCTAAATGCTACACTGATCTCGCGTTCTTCTTATTTATCGACAGATACACATAGGATGATCTCATGGGATGCTCGTATGGGATGGAAATGAGTTCTGGCCATCCCTTCGTCTTTTCTTCGTCGGCTCTAATGCCGCCCTGACTTCGTTGTTCCGCCATCTAACTTCTTTGTTGCGTATTTGAGTTTCTTTGGAATAAGCTTCTATATTACGTCACGTATAACATTTGCAGAAATCAAATGTTCTCTGTTCTGAGTTAAGAAGGGGTTGTGTTAGTCCGGTGGGTAGAGTGCTCCGCTCCTGGGCTTAGATCCTTGGCTCAATACCGGGTGGCACCAATGGGCACCCTCACTTTTACCTAAGCTTTATGATTTTTCAAGCACCAGGGAAACCACGGGTGGCAAAGTGAAAGGAGCTGCCCCCCCTACCCTGTTGATTCGTACATTTCACCCGCCGTTGTGATTGGTGATAGTTGGGTTCTATCCTCGCCCATCAAATCATCCGTGGGTGGAATGAAGAATGTGATTCTTGGTCAGCTCTATGTTTTTTAACCTGATAGGTTGCAGTTTTTGCTTTGATTAATCCCAAAGCTCGTTAAAGTTTCCTATATGGAAATATATCATTTTAGCTTTTTGCGAGATTGCTTTAGTTCGTACAAATATCGTTCGTGGTCGCTAATGGTCTAGTTATGTACGCATATTTTTGTAATTCATGGGGTAACTTTCGAAAGTATGTTGAGCATGCTGTTTCCTCGTGTCGGTGATTTGTTTGAACGAGAACTTGGGAGAATATTCACAAGTTTTACATATGATTAGCGATTTTTTAACCGGTTTTCCTTCTCAATATTCGTCCCAAATCATTGTTATCAGATTAAATTCCCCGAAGACTACGAATATATTTTAATATACTGATTCTTACGCTTCGTTTGGAAATTCAGTCATCGAGCTTGGAGAGAACATCTAGCTTGAAGTTTGGTATTCCGTGGAATAAGCGTACAAGGTGTGGTAAAAAAAGACCGGACTGATTTTATAACTTGTTTATTTTGACGGATGCAGCTTAATCGAACTTGTCGCCCTCAAAGTACATGCCTTGACTGACGAGACACCTTGCCAACGTTTCTTTCAGCTCTCGAACCCTGCGTGGTAAGCCGCCTTAGGGATCCTCTCCAGGTCCACCGTACAATTAGTTTAAAGCCGGCAATGTAGTTGAATCGGCGCCTTTTCAAGGTTGATTTTAACTTTGGATGCAAACAAAAGTCCGATGGAGTAACGTAGGGAAAGTAGGGAGACTGCGGAATCACGGAAGCTCCGGCTCTGGCGAAAACCTTTGTCACGAGCAGCGCGCGTTATCGTGGTGGATACGCATTGTTTCTCCACATGTCCGGCCTCTTTCGGCTCACTGCGACCCTCAACCCCTTCATAACCTCTGAGTAGAAATATTTGTTGACGGTTTGACCTTGATAAACGTATTCGTAATGAATCGGCCCTCGCTAATCGAAGAAACACACCAGCATGACCTTCCCTTTGGACCGGGACATGCAAGTTTTCTTTGGTCGCGGAGAATGAGGACCTTTCCACTGAGAAGACTGGGCCTTTGTATTAATATCATGACCGTAAACCCAGGTTTCTTCGCCGGTTACGATGATTTTAGGAAACTCTGGGTCGGCATTGGCTCTGATCCAGGAGTTCCTGACAAATGTCCACACGTTTTTGTCTCTGTTCATCAGTCAGCGCCCGCGGGACAACTTTTGATGCGACGAACGTCATGCTCTGTCAAAATTGTCTGACAGGATCCAAAACTAATGTTCACTTCCTCGGCTATCTCCCTAACAGTTAATCGGCGATTTTCCTGCACTTAATCGTTCACCAATTTGACATGGTTGGGGTCAGTCAAAGTGGAAGGCCGCCCCGTTCGCGAATCTTCATCTGTCGAGGTTCTGCCCGATGTAAAACGACTGTACCACTCAAAACATTGGCTTCGACTCATAGCTTCATTAACAAAGGTTTGCTGAATCATTCCAAATGTCTCCGTGGCACTTTTGACATGCTTGAATTTCACGCACACACGCTGTTCCTCTAGCTCCTTCATTGCTGCCGTCGCACACGGCGACGAACAGGCTAAGACACGTACCGCTGCTTCTGCGTAGCGAGTCGACGAAAACAAACGCAACACCTCTCGTTTTAGTCTTCAGATGTGCCGCTAGATGCTCACTGTGTCTCGTTTCGATCCGTTGAACGGTTTGCGCAGAATAAAATCCGTCCGGTCTTTATTTTATCACACCTTGCATTAATTGGAATGACTTTGTGGCTGCAATACTTCACATGGCCTAAAACTTTCCATAGAGTTGTCGCGATGACTACGGAGTTGTGATTAAACCTCAATGAATATTTCTCCGCCTAATCTTATCGATTCCTGTTTTTGTAAATGCTGAAGCCATTTGGAAATATTACGCTGTCAGCTGTGGTTTATGGGAGCCAAATTTCAATATTATCTAGGACAATATCTGCGGTTGTACTTTTAAAGATACTCGTATGTGTTTATCCGAGTTGTCATTTTGTTTTCTTCAATAATTTAATGCAATAATAATCGATCCGTCATACGGTTCTTGTTTGTAGCTGTGGAAATGACATTGCGCGTAATCAGAATGTCGTCATTAATTACTTTCCGAGAGCTGAGGCCATTCAACATCAAGACCATTTAGTTTTACTCGCGTCGGCTTACCAGCGAAAACATGGCTGCGTGGTGTTGCTAAAGTACGCGATGCTTGCGTGGGGTGCGCAGTCGGAGTGCTGTTGGGCTGGGTGCCTCGCGTCCACCCGACCGCGGAGAGAACCGACGAAACGCCTCGCTTGGACTAAGAAACCATCGGTGTCACGCCGCAGACCCGCGGTTCGAAGAAAGGCGAACGCCAGCTTCTTCGATAGCCGAATCCTCTCTCTGTATTAAATAAGAGTAGTCCTCGGCAAAGAATGAAGATTGTTCAACAGTGATGGCCCTACTTTCATAATTATTATAAACATTAGAAAATACTTTTCATTCGGACCAATTGTCTTCTGTAGGATTGTGAAATGATGTCCCCGACCGACACTTCCGTCATTTTAAACGCCCATGCAAAATTCTAATAAATACATCAATAGCTTTAGCAATAAAATTTCTTCGTATTATTGAGTAGGAAATTTATTTTCACAAGTGGTAGCTTAGATTACGCTTAAATATCGGGCCTTTTTACTATAAGTAAACATGCATTAATGAGTCTACATGGCTCGTGCTTAATCAAAACTACCGTTACATTACAAATTGCTTTAAATCAAGGTTACGGTTGGGGTATTGATTAATAGATTAAATCCGAAATAATTAATTACTCCAAAAAAACGTCGGTTAATTTATCGAAGCTCGTCTTAGAAAGGCGATCGTCGATAAATGGCATTTAACCGTGACCGATGAGTCTTAGAATTGCAGCCCTTGAGGGAAATGCACGCAGCCTTAGGTAGGTGAGGATCGACCGGCGGTGCGGTTGTCGCTCGTCCCGACGGGCCAAGGAGGCCTCTTCTTCGTCTTCCTCTGGTTCTTCCGCCGCACTTCCACCTTCCTCCGTCGCTGATCGCCCGCCATCTTCTCGATGATATCCTCGGGGTCGGCATCGTACTGCGCCGCCTTCTCCAGGACCCAGTTCTGGAATAGGCGGTAATTCCTCCGGCTCTGCTCCTCCCTCCACGGAGGCCTCTGCTTCCGTTCTTGGAACCCCCAATGGATGAGGAACGCGTTGTCCAGGACCTCGAAGGTGTATCCGCGCAGAAACATTTCGTAGGCCTGTTGGGACGATCAGCGAGAGGCCACCGTAACATCGAAAATTTCAGTTTTAGTGTAACGGGGACAGTGCATCGACGCAAAGGAGCAATCAGTAGGTCAGCCCGGGGTCATCTGTCGATCGCGCATTATTTTGGCCTCACACCGAGATACTTGCATTCCATCGCGTTCGGGACTCGTAATAATCCGAAAGCACGGTTAGAATGGCCGCCCCTTTCCCTTTTCCCTCTCTGCTCTCCCTGGCGGCGTCAATTGCTTCGGTCGCACCCCTGCGCATCAGGGGCGTCGGGGGTGATCCCTCATATCTCAATGGGGCCTCCAGTCGGGGCCCCATTTCTCGATGCCACTGCATTTTGATGAGACTGGGCCATGTGCTCCTTGAGAGTCATGGATCGACCGACGTCAGAATAAATGACGTGTTACCAATAAATGACTTGATTTTATTTTAATGTTTAAGAACTGTTAATAACATAATCGACGTAAAGTTAGGGTATATGAATTATTCCAACTTAAACCAAAATTTTTACGGCTGCAATTTAAGTAAAAGATATCTCAGTGCGTATAATCACACTTAAATAATCATATTTTGCAATTACTTATTCTATTTTTTTAGTATCTTGAATCCGAGTTCTTTCCGCACTCAATTTTCCTGCCAGCTGGTTTCAAAAAATAAATTAATTTCCAATTTGCGTGCGGATTCAAAATAAGTATTTGAAGCAAGCGTTGTACAAGTTCGATATGTAACATCAGCATATACATGGTTTCCGCAAGGACTCATCTAGTTTGTGGCAGAGAATCAGTGATTCCTAGCCTCACACGTGACGTCGAAATTATACGTACTTTACTCTAATTTTCGTGACTGATAATTTGTGGAATTCGGACGATGGAAATAATTTTTTTAAAATGATTGCACCATAGGGCGAGAGTTTCGAGTGCTTCACTAGGCGTGAGATTCGAAATTGCTCGGGACAGTTACTGTAAGATAACAGCTGTAATAATGGCTACAAACTATGACACATTGAGTAAGGAATTGTTTTCTGTTGGCAATTTACTTATCTCTTCGAGCACCTATTTTCACCGAATAACGGCTAACGTCAGTTTGGATCAACCTTTGTACTCGATCACGAAAAATTGTCAAATCCAGCGCAGACGGTAATTTACCTGTCCTATAGACGTCACTTCCTGAGTAGCTTCCACGAGTCATTCTGTCGGAATGTCTCTTTGAGGTCTGGAAAAATCGCGTTCTAAATGCGTGACATGCACGGAATGGACCTCGGGGGAAGTACACCGCAGCAATCGTGGCTACAGGCCTACCAGAACTACTACCTGTAACCGCATCTTCCTTGGTTATCCTCTATCGACGCTCTCACCTGGAGCGGTGATATTAAAAGTAGTGGTAGTGATAATAACGAATAAAGTGGTAATAATAATGATTACTTTTCAATTCTGCATGACCTGTCTTGTTATGGTGGAGGCCTATCGTATAATTGGTTGTGATTATATTTCATTCCTTCCTTTCGTATGACAAATAACTAATGTATTCGGTGAATTATGCCATTTTCTTGATTCGGTCTTCCTCCAGATTGTACACACGTTTGTTGATATTGTTTGCACGTTATTTGATCGCTTTTCCACGAATACACTTTTATCCCTTTTCCCCCTCCTCTTCCATATCCTCCCTTATTGCTCAGCCTTCCCACCTGGTGGTGCTTGCCACACACCTTTTGGGTGGTCGCTGGGTATTCATGTCGACATCGGATTCATCTGAATCTTCACATAACCCCGCAAGCCGCCGCGAGGGCGTGTGGCGGGGAGTGTCAGGGCATCACCCGTAAAATTAAACTACGTGAAAATACAAAAAAAAGCATGCCAACACACAGGAACGCACATATTTATGCTAAACCCATTTTCACCAAAACACACGCAAATACATATCCTAGCAACTAATAAACACATACGCCTACGAATTAATCAAATTTTTACGCAGCGTTTGATCATGTCCTCACTTGCAAAATGAACTTCTTTACTATTTGTATTATACCTTCGGTTTCATACGATAGTTATTCCTGATCGTCCAAGGAAAGAGCAAATATTTGTGTCAATCTCTGCTGTAGGCTATCTCCCTTCTATGAGTCTCGCGTGTTCTCTTCGAATCTCGAGTGGCTCATAGTCTAATTCCCCTTAAAGGTCCGTCACACTCGTCTTCTCATCGCAACAATATTTGTCGAATCCAGCGGATTTTCTCTTAACTTTCTTCCATTCTTTTAGTAACGCTTTCTCCCAAGAATACCTAATACTTGCGGCGTATTCCGAATGTGGCCTAACTTAAGTGAAATAAGACTCTCTTTAACTTTCTCACTACATTCCTCCACCACCCGTTTCGTGAAGATGAATTTCTTTAAGGCGGATCCGCATGTTGTCCTGATGTGCGCTCCCCGGTGAAAGGCGTGGTGTTAGAACTACCCCAAAATACTTAACTTGATCGGCCGCAGTTAGCACTGAGCGCTCTGCTTCATAATTTCTGCCCTGGTCATCACGTCCTTTTCCCCATAATTTCGAAACTGCGCATTTGCCTACATTGAGCAGTAAACCCCATTCCTAGCACCGTTCAGATATTGTGTGTAAGCCTCTAGAGAGTAGCTCGCGATCTAGTTGGCACCTTATTTCCCTCTTTGCCACCGCGTCGACTGCATACACTCTGAGATTGCTAATAACGAGTGAGCTTAAGTCGTTAATGTATAATGAGGATAGTTGCATATTGCCGGGGGCCGCACAATCGTTTCGGAGTACGTTATACGAACGAGTCATCGCAGAATGCTATTCATCGCAGATGAATGTAGATTAATCGTAGATTCAGGAACATATGAGGAGAGTTTAGCGTATTTGGTGGGTCAGAGAGTAGGTCAACTAGCGGAAGTTCACTCAGCAAGCATTGCGCGGGTCATTCTCTTAATAATTGCGACAAGAGTAACGGGGTATGTATTGAAAGAACAGACTAAGCACATGAGAATGGGCAGGCAAATATTATTCCTAGAGTAAGTGGCATCAGAAAGGAGAATCACAATGAATAGTAGTGCAAGCATAAAGCGATCTCCGGAGTGGCAATCGACTGCCGAACGTTGAAAAACAAAACGGCCGAATTTTATCGCATGATTAGAAGTACAGAAGTCGATAAAATAATAGGATCCGAGAGTTGGCAATCGCAAACAATTGCAGACGGGTAGATTAAAAAAAAAATTTCGAATTTACAGAAGGAAGAGTGGAAATATGAGTTGAGGAGGAGTGCTCATGCGTAGCTGTTGAAGATGTCCACGGAAGCAGAAGTGAGTCTTACCCTAATAGCAGCACAGAAAGTGCATAGTGTTCCATAGAAAGCCCTCGGCCGAGAAGGGTCTACTTTTGCGGAGAAACACGGATTTTATAACGAGCAAGCGAAAGTCTGGTTTGACTTCGCATTTGCAAAATATGGCATTTTACTGCGCAATCGAGTTTGCGCATGATACTGTTTGTTTTACCGCGAAATTCTTTTAGTTTCTGTGTACATGTATTTGGAAATTAAAACACCGTCACCACTGTTTTAACTCTTTTTAAAATTTAATTTCAGCCTTGTTTGCTCTCTGAAAGTCGGTCTGACTTCTCCGTTGCATCATCTAGGTTCGTTACCGCCACAATTAAGTTTGAATGGATTGCACGTCGTCATTACTTAGCGTGTAATGTTTAAGGAATATGTCCAAGTGCTCTCCGTATAGGCCGTAAGGGCTTTCCCGGTCAATTCTGCAGATTCGTTTTTTAAATTTTCTCGAAATCCAATGAAACTTGCCTCGGTGTACGTATAAGCATATTTTACACTTTTCTTTGTTTATTTTCACGAACTCAGTCTTTATATATATATATATATATATATATATATATATATATATATATATCCAATATTACTTTGTTTGTTGGTGATAGTGGGTAGGTCGTCGAGCTTACATCTATCTGTAGGCTATTTGTATTAGAATCCAGGGGTCTGTGAAATGAGCCCACGAATAGGCTTCTGTCGTTGCAGTCCTTTAAGTTGCTCCAAACTCTTTCTATGGCACTTGCGTCGAATTTATAACGCCGGATGCCGAGTTGTGAATTTACAGCAGTAATTACTCCCCTTCCCGGGGCTATTAGGCCACTGCCCTTTCTGTAATTCCCGTTTTGAAGAACTTCACTGTTTGCTATATTTTCCCTGAGCCAGCTCATCTATCTAACTATTTATGTCTGCCTTTTTGCCAACAAAAATTCGTTCAACATCCGGTATTTTGTTTCTATTGCTATTACAATTCAATGTTATAATGTTCAATTGGGCGATCACCTTTCGATTGAGGCATTTCTGATGGCTGACGAAACTGTTTCGCTAATATTAATTGCTAACACTGGCATTAGTTTTAGATTCACTCAAATGTCTCTCTTTATCGTTTTTCGAGGCACTAATTTGATCGTGTCTGCTTGAGTAAATGGTCTTATTTCCGTTGGTGTTTATTTTATTATCTTGTGGAAGTAACGGCCGACGACTGCTCTGAAGTAACAAAAGGTTATAATTAATTATATGGATGCAGTGCACCAAATTTCGTACATTTCAACATGTTTAGGAACACGAAGAAAAATCAATATTTCCGAGCATGAACAGGCAAGCCTTAGAGGGGGAAGGGCATTACCTCGGCGGGAATCGAACCCACGACTTCGGGATATGAAGGCGAGGACGATACTTCGCTCGCGACTAAGGGACTGACACGAGTGAGCAGTAATCTTCCATTCAGTGCTTTGTGACCTTTGGGCATATTCGCGTATGCTCGAATACGTGGTACACATAGTGTTCCAATGCTCCCCTGCCTGTAGCGATGTTGCTTGCTCACCTGCGTGTTCCTGGTCATGCCGTAGCCAACGAAGCGCTCGTCGAAGGGCGGGCCGCCGTGGCGGGCCGCGTAGACAGGCTCGTACCAGAAGGGGAAGTGGCGCACCGCGTGGGCCACGGAAATGACGTCATCTCCGGGCGCCCTCCTCGACTCCCACCTGGACAGCTGCGTTGCCCCCTGGTTGGGCTGGTTGGGAGAGAAGGGCGGGCGGTGATTGGCCGACCCTCGACCAATGGAGCTGGAGGACTTTGCTCTAAGGTGTATTTTCCCGCATGCCCGGCAGATCCGGGTTCAAATCCCTATCAAGGCGAACGATTTTTACTTTTTCAATTTGTTGCATTGCAATGACTGCACAGCGTCAAATTATTTAATAACATTTTTTTAAATGATGCTTGGTAATGAAATGTTTCACCTTGTATGCTTCCGCTCCAATCTAATTGCATTGCAATGGGTCGCTTGCTGTTATAATCCCTACATACATATTCTGATTTCAAAGTGCACTGTGCACCAGTCCAAAGGTGCATTATTCACCGGCGATATATGTCTTCTTCACTTCAGCAATGAAAGTAAAGGTGTTATGCATTAAAATGAGTTTTCTGTGTTATGCATTGAGTTGAGTATGCTTGATAAAATGCGTTCTCTCTGAGTTAATAATGGCACCGATGGAATTCAATGACGGTCATTGTCATTAGGCCGCTTCTGGGTGTCATTTCAGCCCCTTCCGTACTTTGGAAACTTGAGTATTTCTGAATATTCGCAATAGCCCTCAGCCACAGTACCTCGTATGTGGAGGTCATGATTGAAGAGGCATGGGAAGGATTGGAGGGAGGAATGAAAGGCGGAGGGGAATTCGTAAAATCAGTGCGTTTTTGTGAAATACATACTATATTAATTCTACCCAATCCATTGATCAAACAATCGCTCCGGGGTCAATTACACCTGCGAGGCATTGCAAATAGTAGAGCATTGGATGTTCAGTTTTTATCATGGACGGTAGGTCAAAAGGTGAGACAACTCGTGGTGTATTTAAAGTCGTGAATTTATCAGATTGCAGAGTGAGACCACCCAATCCTCCATCTTTGAGGAATCAAAGAGAAATCACTCATTTCGAGGACATCCGATGCCTGTACGGCTGGTGCAATTAAAAATTTTAACAATCAAAAAAGATGTATTGGAAACGGAGGCTTAAAAATGCCTCGTTTGTATGCTTGCCAAATCTTATTTTGGTGTATATAAACATTACGGAAAAAATCTTCTCGCGTAGTGCTATGTTTGGAGAGTGGAAGCATTTGGTAATGTCCTTAGTACAGATACGAGAGCTGTCTGCACGAATCCAATTGGGTAATCATGGGTCGTTCGCCAAACCTTGATAATCTATAGCGTTAAAAATAGTCCAATGAGAGAAAATGAATACGAAAATAGCACCAAAAATCGCCCCTAAGCCACTAAATTAAAAGAAAGAAACGGTTAACTTTAATTAAAGACTGCCGAACATATTGTAAAGTGAACTCAGAATAACGTAAAAACATTCCGCGGTTTTGCAACTACACCTAAATATTTACGCCAACTATCTCAAAATTAAAATATTTTCATTCGGACGTCATCTGTGTCCTCCTTATTCTTAGCTACATTCGTGGCTGGCGGCACCATCTGCGTAGGACGTCCAAACTCGAGCTGTCCTTCGGAACACATTTTCGACTATCAGCCCAGCCGATTCGGAATGAGGAGACGGACGGAATGGTGGTCCATAGTACCAATATCACGCAGAGAGGGTGATTGAGAGGGGGTGTACTACTCTCCTCCCCCCCTCTTCCCTTTCGATGGGGGAGGCTTGCCTGGAAAACGGTCGCGTGGAACGGTCGCGCTTTGCCCTCCCCCTTGAGCCTCATCAGTTGGGCCTTGCTATCGGGCGGTGGACCCGGTGACCTCTCCACTTCGTACGTGGGCAGCACGTAAGCGATGCGGCGCCGGGGACGCGTGGCGCCGAGGAAGGCGGTGAGACGGCGACGCAGCGACGGTGGCGCCACCATGTCAGCGTCTGCCACGAGCGTCCACTCGCTCGGGCACCGCTGCACGGCCGTGTTGCGTGCCAGGTTCTGTGAGGAGAAACCAAGGAATGTATTGCAACTGATGTGCCGAGGACGCTCACTACATCTGCGGATTTAACGTTGACATAAAGAACTAATATTATCAGTCTTACCGAGGGAATAGTTCTGGAGGTTGCGATGTCCTACATTTTTTCACGTTAAAAACCATCTGCACATCCACATTTCAAAAGCCTCCAATCTACTTCTATCCTCCTGCTTCAGTGACCATGCTTCCCCACCGTTCATTACTACGCTCCATATAAAAGTTTTGACGAGTCTTTTCATGATATCCTTGCTCAAAGTGCCTATCATCAACTCCCTCCTCCTTGCGAAAGCCTCTTTGCATCATTCTTCGTCTTATTCCTCCAATACTTTGACCATTTTAGTCCAAAATATTTCCCAGACTGTTAAACTCTTCCACCTGCTAGCTATTGCCCTCCTAATTTAATGGTTAATTTAGCCTTACTTTCTTGGGAAATCCACGTTGCCCTTTTTATATTTATATTGATTCTCATCCCAAATTTATTGCACTGAATGCCCAATTCACTCAGCAATGGTTGCAACCCCTTGGCTGACTGAGCTTACCTCCCGAGCTTGGTCATCAGTAGAACTAGCTGATTTCACGAATTCCCCTCCGACTTACATTCCCACCTCCAGTTCTTCCCATGCCTCTTTAATCATTTCCTCCACGTATACGTTGAAAAGCACCTGCAATATTTGACAACCCTTGCCTTCCTCCTCTTCCTAACACTGCCAATGCCGACTCTTCATCTACACCTCACACCTGCTAAGTCCATGACGTTCGGGTTGTGGATAATTCTCCTATCCATCCAATCTATTCCTATTTTCAGTCAGCCAAAGAGTTTCAAGCATTGCTATGTGAATTGGAAATTCAGTGCAATAGGTATATATGTATGTGCAACATAGTCTACATAGGGGATGAAAATCAATAGACATAAAACAAAGCTTAACATTAAAATTGGCGGGCAAAAACTAGAGCAGGTAGAACAGTTTACGTATATCGGAAGTGTTTTTGACTAACGCGGTCAAAGTAGTAGGGACATAAGGAGAAAAATTGCGCTAGGCAAAGAGGCTTGCACAAGGAGGAAGGAGTTGATGAGAGGGACGTTGAGTAAGGATATTAAGAAAAGACTCGTAAAAACTTTGATATGGAGCGTAGCTATGTACGGCGCGGAAACGTGGTCATTGAAGCAGGAGGATAGACGTAGATTGGAGGCTTTTGAAATATGGGTGCGGAGAAGAATGGAGAAGGTGAAATGGACAGAGAAGAAAACAAATCAGGAAGAACTTGGTATGGTGGGCGAAGAGAGGGGTTTGTTGGGAGAAATCCTATGTAGGGAGGAAAAGTGGATGAAGGGCGTATTGATCAGCAGTGGGATGTTGAAGACTGTAATCGAGGGGACAATGTTGGGCAAACGAGGAAAGAGCGGAAACAGGATAGGGATGTTGGACGGGATGAAGGGAGGGAGGAAGTAATCAGAGATAAAGAGGGACCTGATTTAGAGTAGGATGCGGGATTTTGTGTTTTGATAGGAGTCACAAAATATTTATTTGGTAGTTGTGTTCTTCCTAAGCCTACCTTTGCCGGTAGATTACCTTATGCTCGTATATAATAAAATGATATTTCAATATCGGGCAAACCCTAACCTAAATTATCCTCGTGTACCTTATATTCTTTCTATGTCAAACTTTGCTGGCCTTAGGTTGTTGCCATAAAGTTCTTCTATATCTTCTGTCCTTATATTTTACATTTTTCCTGGTTTAATAAATATGTTCCCAGACTTATGTCTGATTTATCGCGAGAATTTTTCCTTCTTACCTCCTGCCAGTGCACTCACCTTATTGTATGGCGCACAGTTTCGCCCTCCCACCGATAACTTTCCATATCCTCCCACTGCGTCTTCCACAATACTTCTCTTTCTCTGCTTGTCACTGGCCTCACTTCATTGGTTTATGATTTAACTCTTTTCACTTTCATCTACTAAACTCGGTATTCTTATTCTTCCATATCCTTCTCTCATCCATTTGCGTGATCAAATTCTCCGTCATCCGTCTTTTCCTGTTTACGTATATTTCGTATAATATTTTTGTGGCTTTTTACAAGCCTTTTCCAATTATTTGCAATTTCTTCTCTCTGGTACCCAAGTCTTTTTTCTCCCTCTTGATACTCCCTACAGCATGCTGACACTCCGTTCTGTTAGTGCTTCTACTTTCCATTTTGTAAACCGTTCTTCTTGTTTGATCTTTTGGAATCGGATGCTGCACTTCGGATACACACTACATTGTTTTAAGAGTCCGCATCCACTCCCGGAAACTTATTCGAATTCATAAAACTCACACTCGCACTCACACATTCAAACTTAAATGCGGCGGTAACGAACCTAGATGATGCAACGGAGAAGTCAGACCGACTTTCAGAGAGCAAACAAGGCTGAAATTAAATTTTAAAAAGAGTTAAAACAGTGGTGACGGTGTTTTAATTTCCAAATACATGTACACAGAAACTAAAAGAATTTCGCGGTAAAACAAACAGTATCATGCGCAAACTCGATTGCGCAGTAAAATGCCATATTTTGCAAATGCGAAGTCAAACCAGACTTTCGCTTGCTCGTTATAAAATCCGTGTTTCTCCGCAAAAGTAGACCCTTCTCGGCCGAGGGCTTTCTATGGAACACTATGCACTTTCTGTGCTGCTATTAGGGTAAGACTCACTTCTGCTTCCGTGGACATCTTCAACAGCTACGCATGAGCACTCCTCCTCAACTCATATTTCCACTCTTCCTTCTGTAAATTCGAAATTTTTTTTTTAATCTACCCGTCTGCAATTGTTTGCGATTGCCAACTCTCGGATCCTATTATTTTATCGACTTCTGTACTTCTAATCATGCGATAAAATTCGGCCGTTTTGTTTTTCAACGTTCGGCAGTCGATTGCCACTCCGGAGATCGCTTTATGCTTGCACTACTATTCATTGTGATTCTCCTTTCTGATGCCACTTACTCTAGGAATAATATTTGCCTGCCCATTCTCATGTGCTTAGTCTGTTCTTTCAATACATACCCCGTTACTCTTGTCGCAATTATTAAGAGAATGACCCGCGCAATGCTTGCTGAGTGAACTTCCGCTAGTTGACCTACTCTCTGACCCACCAAATACGCTAAACTCTCCTCATATGTTCCTGAATCTACGATTAATCTACATTCATCTGCGATGAATAGCATTCTGCGATGACTCGTTCGTATAACGTACTCCGAAACGATTGTGCGGCCCCCGGCAATATGCAACTATCCTCATTATACATTAACGACTTAAGCTCACTCGTTATTAGCAATCTCAGAGTGTATGCAGTCGACGCGGTGGCAAAGAGGGAAATAAGGTGCCAACTAGATCGCGAGCTACTCTCTAGAGGCTTACACACAATATCTGAACGGTGCTAGGAATGGGGTTTACTGCTCAATGTAGGCAAATGCGCAGTTTCGAAATTATGGGGAAAAGGACGTGATGACCAGGGCAGAAATTATGAAGCAGAGCGCTCAGTGCTAACTGCGGCCGATCAAGTTAAGTATTTTGGGGTAGTTCTAACACCACGCCTTTCACCGGGGAGCGCACATCAGGACAACATGCGGATCCGCCTTAAAGAAATTCATCTTCACGAAACGGGTGGTGGAGGAATGTAGTGAGAAAGTTAAAGAGAGTCTTATTTCACTTAAGTTAGGCCACATTCGGAATACGCCGCAAGTATTAGGTATTCTTGGGAGAAAGCGTTACTAAAAGAATGGAAGAAAGTTAAGAGAAAATCCGCTGGATTCGACAAATATTGTTGCGATGAGAAGACGAGTGTGACGGACCTTTAAGGGGAATTAGACTATGAGCCACTCGAGATTCGAAGAGAACACGCGAGACTCATAGAAGGGAGATAGCCTACAGCAGAGATTGACACAAATATTTGCTCTTTCCTTGGACGATCAGGAATAACTATCGTATGAAACCGAAGGTATAATACAAATAGTAAAGAAGTTCATTTTGCAAGTGAGGACATGATCAAACGCTGCGTAGAAATTTGATTAATTCGTAGGCGTATGTGTTTATTAGTTGCTAGGATATGTATTTGCGTGTGTTTTGGTGAAAATGGGTTTAGCATAAATATGTGCGTTCCTGTGTGTTGGCATGCTTTTTTTTGTATTTTCACGTAGTTTAATTTTACGGGTGATGCCCTGACACTCCCCGCCACACGCCCTCGCGGCGGCTTGCGGGGTTATGTGAAGATTCAGATGAATCCGATGTCGACATGAATACCCAGCGACCACCCAAAAGGTGTGTGGCAAGCACCACCAGGTGGGAAGGCTGAGCAATAAGGGAGGATATGGAAGAGGAGGGGGAAAAGGGATAAAAGTGTATTCGTGGAAAAGCGATCAAATAACGTGCAAACAATATCAACAAACGTGTGTACAATCTGGAGGAAGACCGAATCAAGAAAATGGCATAATTCACCGAATACATTAGTTATTTGTCATACGAAAGGAAGGAATGAAATATTCTATATTAAATATATTTTTATACATATATATATTTCTGTTTCTATATAGATATATATGTATATGTATATATATATATGTATATATATATATGTATGTATATATATAACCAAAATCCCATCCCTCTCCCACCCGCTTTTTAACTCTCTCCCACCAATTCCCTCCTCTACTTGCTCATCTAGCAATGTAGTGTACCTTCTGAAGTGCCAACTTTGCCCTGCCTATTATATTGGGCAGTGCACCACACCCCTCAATATCCGAATTAACAACCACCGAGCCCCATGCAAAAATTCTTCCCTAATTGATATGCTCCCTATCCCCAAACACGCCTCCGAACACAGCGCTCCCTTTGATAAATGCTATAGTGTATCCATCATAGCATCCCTTCCACCCTCTGATCCTCCACTGAAACTCAAGACATTAGAGCAATCCTTCATATGGCTTTTGGAGTCCTGAAATTGGCCAGGAATCAATATTAGGCATTAATTAGCCTGCTCCAAATATATTTTCATCCCCCTTCCACCCCATCACCTTCCACATTTTCCCCACCCTTCTAACGCTGCCCCTCCAAACCAGTCCCTTCGGAATTCTCTCTCCACCTTCCCCTTACATCCATCGCTCCAGCCCTCGTATTCCCTTCAGTTCTGTCCCTCTCTTCCTTGATAAAGGTGGTCACGGCCACCAAAAATTCGAAAAATATTGAGTCTCTTTTTTGTGTGTTTCTGTGTGTTTTTGTCTGTGTCCACAAGTGCTAAGTGTTATACATTATGATTCACGTCCGTGAGACTTTAAAAAAGTGCTATATATATATATATATATATATATATATATATATATATATATATATATATATATATATATACCAAAACACAGCAATCAACCCGAAGGTCGGTTTGGTAGGTGATGGTAAAGTTCACCCAGTACTAAGCCCGACGGCGTGTGAAATTCACACATCAGGGTAGGGGGGCCAGTTCCTTTCCCTTTACTGGTTATGGTTTCCCAGGAAGATCTGGTACCCGAAAAATCACAAAGCTTGGGTGGAGCTGCAGGTGCCCAGAGTGCCATACCCGGGACTCGAACCCGGGACCCTCCGGTCAGTAGTCCAACGCTCTACCCCATGGACTACCGCGACCCACACACACACACACACACACACGCACACACACACACACACATATATATATATATATATATATATATATATATATATATATATATATATATATATATATATATTTATATATATGTTTCATGTGGATATACTGTCAACTGGGAATATGCCTTTGTTGTACGCAGCGTTTAATCTTTTCCTGGCTAGTAAATTGAATGTATTTACCATTGCGATGTAGACTTTGGTTCCTTACCATTATGATTCCTGATTGTCCGGGGAAAGAGCGAATATTTGTGTCTACATGGACTGAATTCTTATCTCCCTCATCCATTGCCCATCCCACCCGGTGGTGCTTGCACCCCGTACCACACACCGACTTGGTGGATCGCGGGGCGTTCATGTGGGTGTATTGTTCCAAGACTCAATGCTGGTGAGTGGGAGTCAGTGCTCCTCGGTGCGAATTGGTTCTGCGGCGAAGGGTGGTGTGAAGGCGCGTTCAGAATTGAGTGTTCGGGGCGGGGAATCGCAGAGAGGGCGTGGCGGGAGGGGTCCGTGGGAACCCCTGGGAGAGGAAGGCAATGGAAGGGTGCGGCCCACTGGGAGCGGCTCACTTACCTGGGGGTAGAGGAGCTGTCCGCTCTGGTTCCTCCGGCGCCCGCCGTCCCCCTCGCCGGCGCCCGCCGCCGGGCTGCAGAGAGACAGAGGTTATGCTTTGAAGGTCTTTTCTTCAATTAACCCCACTACTGGTACAGTTGAGAGGGGCAACTCTTACACCACCTTATTCCTTCATTTCCAAGCCAGAGGTTGGCACCTGGGGCATCTCTAAGTACCGGTCCATCGATGCCAAGGGCAAGAAATCTAAGTATCTATCGAAATCTAGTACCTAGTACAGATCTCAAACCTGTAAAAAGCTATCCTGAGTTCTTGCTGAAGCGTTTTCAACCGTGCGTCTAATTAATTCCGATTTTTTTATTAGGTTGCCCGCAGATTGCACGTCTATGTATTCCCAATGATAATTAATCAGTTGTATTAACTTCTAGGTATTTTACCGTATCAACTACTTCTAGGCCAACTATCTTGTAAACAAATCCCGTTGACCCTGTCCCGTTGACCACTGCACATTTATTATGGTTTTGTGCCAATCCCCATTTTGTACACCATTTCGAATTACAATCTGGATCCCTTCTACATCTACACAATGCCCAGCAAGCCGTCGCAAGGGCGTGTGGCGGGGGGTGTTAGGTCTCCCCCATCTCTTGCTAGTATTAATCGACCCTCATCCCCAGGTATCTCCCGATGAGTCGCCGCGCCATCCGCGAACATCCCAATCTTACTTCTCACTTCGCGGTTCTAATCGTTGGCGAAAATAAAGAAAAGCGACGGCCTGATTACACTTCCTTGAGGCACACCCGAGGTCACTCGCACGCTGTCGGAACTAGCGCCGTCTAGGACTACCATCTGCCCCCTCCCTCTGCACGGAAAATCGTCAACACAATTTATTGCGCTCTTATTTACGCCGGCGAGCTTGAAATGCCTCTGAAAAAGTTTTTGTAGGTATTTACGGAGAATGTTGTTTCCATTCCCGTCCCTTATCCCTCCTATGTCCGTCCTACTTGGTGCTAGCACCCCTTGCCACATACCTTTTTGGTGGACATTAAGGGTAGTTATGTAGATGTGGGAGCAGACCAATTTGGTCCACGATGTGTAAGGGGACGAAGGAAAGTCATTTTGTGTGCGTCGGAATCGACTGCGGAATATTGACAGAATCAGATCGCGGAATTTGATGCGATAGCGAAATTAGACTTCTAGTGGCATCGTGCAATGTTGCTTGAGGGAAGAGAAGCAGTAGGAGGGATTCTCCAGTTAGCAAATATGTTCATGATTCGTGTCGTAGGGATAACGCCCGTCATTCCAGATTCCCATGCGTAACTGATACACCGTCGTGTGAAATTATTCCTTTGTCAATGGATGTGGGAAAGGTAAGTTCGTCTGCTGATGCTCTCAACAAATCTAGTATCACTCAGGGTTTATCTAAAGCTCCGAGGGTGCGGCAACCATCTTTTCGGTGCTGGTGTGATAATCCTCACGAGTTATTAGATTTCCGTCGGCAGAGTGTGTGACGCATTGGCCTTTTTCGCTCCGGCAGCAATCAGGAAATGCCTGCATGAATCTGGATATGACTTTATAGGAGTTAAAACCATTTAGTTTCATCTTGAGTTACGTTGGTTTCAAATATCGATTATTGAGTGATATTTCGGATAGTTTGAGATCGGTGCCATAAGATTGGCTTTGCTTCTAAGGTTCTCTGAGTTATACCATCCCTAGGGCTCATTATCAGTAGCCAAACCCAGTCATGGATTCCACTCCGACTATCTTTCCTTCCTCCAGTTCTTCCCATGCCTCTTTAATCATTTGCTCCGCATATGCAACGGTGATAATGGGCAACCCTGCCTTACACCTCTTCCTAACACTGCCCATCCGGACTCCCCGTTCCCCACTCGCACCTGTGCAGTCCGAGACATGTACAGGTTTCGGATTAGCCTCCTTTCCCTCCAATCTATTCCTACAGGGTCGCACCCAAAAGTGGTAGGACTGATTTCCTCTGGCGCGAACGGAGCGGTGGAGGGGGGTCTGCCTGGCAGGGTAAGGCGGAGGGGGCTCTTAGCAAGAGACCAACACCAACCTCAGTCGCCTGCGGGCTGTCGTTGAGTGAGGACACCGTTTTTAGTGAAGCAAGTTTTTTGTCCGCGTCGAAAAACAAAATGAATCTGAATTTAGAGCAACGTTATTCCGTGAAGTTTTGTGCGAAACTGGGGAAGACGGCAACTGAGACCCTCAATATGATCAAGCAGGCTTATGGGGACACTGCCTTAAGCCGTTCCACAGTATTTGAGTGGCACACGTTGCTTAAAGAGGGTAGGGAGCTCGTTGAAGACGACCATCGCTCCGGACGGCCGTCGACGGCAAGAACCGACACGAATGTGGTTTGTCCTACCAGGGGAGACTGTGAATGCGAGCTTTTACGTGCAGGTGCTCACCCGCCTCCGAGAACGCGTGAAAAGAGTCCGACCGGCCATCGCAAACTGCTGGGTGCTTCATCATGACAACGCGCCGTGCCATGGCGCGCTCGTCGTCAGACAGCTCCTGGCCAAAGACGGCGTTGCCACGTTGCCGCACCCGCCCTATTCTCCCGATCTGGCACCACCGGACTTCTTCTTCTTCCCCCTGATGAAAAGACGGCTCAAGGGACGACATTTTGACTCGATAAAGGCCGTTCAAGAGGCTTCGACGAGGGTCATCAACGGCATCCCCAAAGAAAATTTCCAGCGGGCGTACGGGGAATGGCAGCAACGTTATACTAAGTGTGTAGCAGCTCAAGGAGCATACTTAGAAGATTATTAAGTCAATGTAAGTACTACCTTGATCAAAACGTTCCCGGAATAACCACCGTGTGGCGCTCCCATCGTTCCGATTTGAGTTCTGTTTTTTTTTGTTAAATTGGTACATCTGTTGTTGATATTCCCTTTAAATCTTAGTGTCATAACTTGACATTTGCAAAAGTTACGGTCGGTTTTCGGTATGTCCATCAGTGCTTCCTGCGATTTTTCCATTACTTCCTCTCGGCTGCTAAAACGCGTTCCCCGTAATGGTTTTTTAACTCGATTGAACAGAAAGAAGTCACAGGGAGCCAAATCAGGTGAATTCGGTGGCTGTTGGATGGTATTTGTTGCATTTTTCGTCAAAAAATTACGAATAATGATAGCACTGTGCGACGGTGCGTTATCATGGTGCAAAATCCACGAGTTTTCTGCCCACATTTCTGGTCTCTTTCGGCGAATTGCTTCACGCAAACGTCTCTTAACGCCCAAATAATACTCTTTGTTTACTGTCTGGCCTTCTGGCAAAAATTCATGATGCACTACACCGTTGTAATCCACGAAAACCGTCAGCATTGCCTTCTTTTTTGACTGAAAACGACGTGGTTTTTTTGGTCTCGGCTCATTTGGTGAACGCCATTCACTTGCCTGATGTCTGGATTGCGTGTCGTACTCATAAACCCACGTCTCGTCTCCAGTAATGATCCTTTTGATGAATGTGGGATCGGATTCAGCCTCGCAAATCATGTCTTTTGCGACGTCAACACGGTCTCTTTTTTGCATGAAATTGAGGTTTTTGCTGCTACACGACGGAAACCCAAATCATTAACCACAATGTCTTGGGCGGATCCATAGGCAATGTTCAAGTCCTCCGCTATTTCTCTGATGGTTAATTTGCGGTTATTGACCAACATTTCTTTTACTTTATCAATTTTTTCACCGACTTTCGATGTCGATGGTCTGCCACTGCGTTCATCATCTTCGATTGACTCACGACCACTTCTGAACCGCTCGTGCCACTGGTAAACGACCGTTTTTTTTTAGAGAATCGTTGCCGAAACACTTTTCCAACATTTCCAACGTCCGTGCGCCACTAAATCCGTTTTTTACGCAAAATTTAATACAAGTTCGTTGTTGCAAATTTAAATCCATTTCTGAAATTGTAAAAAATCGCCAACACACACAGAGATAGATGTACTCTTGGCTACGTAACTTTTGCAAATGTCAAGTTATGACACTAAGATTTAAAGGGAATATCAACAACAGATGTACCAATTTAACAAAAAAAACAGAACTCAAATCGGAACGATGGGAGCGCCACACGGTGGTTATTCCGGGAACTTTTTGATCAAGGTAGTATATCGTCAATAAAATTCTTGTAAAAAAATCAGTCCTACCACTTTTGGGTGCGACCCTGTATTTTCTTCAATATACTCATTACTTTTTCCCAATTCACTCTATCAGAAGCCTTTTGGAAATCTACGAAACAGGCAAATACATCCTGATTCTACTCTACTTTCCTCTAAATTAGTGATCTCATGACTGCTGCGGCAATACGAGTGTCTCTGCCCTTCAAGAACCCAAACAAGTAATCATTTTCCTTTCCCTTCATCCTCCCATTGGTGATCCGAAGAATTAATTTTAGCTACGTGATAAATCCAACTTATTATTCAGTATTCCTCTCATATTTTCCATGGTGCTCCCTTTTTGAAGGGGGAACTCACACTGATCGGACGAAATCTTCAGGCCAATTCTTTCGTTAAAAAGAAATTAGGAAGAACGCACTCCTTCCATTTTTGCCTAAAAATTGAGTAGTTCCGAGAGAATTTCACCTGTCAATAATATCTTAAAAAATGAATCCCTTTCTTTTCCACGTGGCCCGGATCTCTCCATATCCAATACCATATCCTTCCCATTCTCCCCCACTTCTCTCTTTCCCTCTCTCCATACCAATTCTTCCATCTTCGCCTTATCCTCCCCTACTTCATCTCCCCATCTCCTTCCTTCCCTTTCCACCCCAACATGTCCTGCTTCACCCTTCACCCCTTCTCTTCCCTACGTCAATGATTCCCCCTCCCTCTTTATGTCTCGCCGTCTATGTGTCTCCATCCCGCCTTTCTTCACCTTCTTCCTCACATCTCCCTTTCCCGCCTCCTCCTCTTTCGCCCCCTTTCTCAACTCCCTCGGATCATTCCTCTTTTGCGTCTCCCTTCCCTCCTCCCGTGCCCCCTTCTCTCCCTCCACGCCACGCCATTCCTTCTGCAAGCCTTTTCCCTTTCCCCTCTGCCCACTAGGGCTGACCACCTTTCTTAGGCCATCGAGGTCAGCGACTCGCGCCCTTCCCGAAAGACGCCCTCATATACCTTCCGTCGGCGGGGAATATGGCGTGCAGGGCGACTCGGCGGTGGGCCTCCGGGCTGCCGGCCCGCAGGCGAGCGATGAAGTGGGCGGTGAGTCTCGGAGGCTCGGGGTCGAAGAGTGCGACGGAGGCGGGGCCGGACCACGCCGCGAGTGCCTCCAGGACGGCGGCGGCCCTGTCGGCCGAGGCGTGGGTCGCCAGGCACACCGGGGATGCCGCCCGGGACGACGGCCACTCGGAGCCAACGGCCGCGAACGGCACCACCTGCCGACGTCGGATGAGGAGGAGGGGGGGACATCTTACCTTTCGCTCTTTCTTACATCTAGGGTTAGTCGCCCCTTGGACCCGTCGACTGCCCCCGGGGGCGTCGAATTCCGGCCAATGCGAGTGACTTGTACTCAGTGGATCCCTTAACCTGGTCATGAAATATGAAGCGTGTGACGGTGTGCATCTCATTCTCTTAACTGCATTTTACGTGACGACGAACTTGATATTTTGAGAATGTTCTCATTCCTGGGCAATCAACATCGAGGCCGTTTTGAATATTTTGTGCTACCTTATGGCCGTTGCCAGTCGCCAGTGAAATGCACGAATGTGACGACAGTGAAACCATCGCAGCACTCGGATGCACAAAACGTGACCATCACGCGGTAAGCCATCCATATCGACGGCCTATTTCAACGCTTAAAATGTCGACGGAAGAAAGGGAACGCCTCGAGGGAAATGATTCTCTAGGTCCGTGCGACTTTATTTCGAGCCGTGCGCCACGTGGCTCGGCTTACGGTTTGATACGAGCAATCGGATGCATGTTGACCGACTGATCCCTCGACTTGCACCGCATAATGCAGATGCACCATCCCAGCGTGCTCTTGTCCTCTCTGGTGCACTCGGACGATGGCACACGGAATCCTCTCGCCGTCCTGCGGGCATTCCGTTCTTCCGCAGTGCCTCTAATGACCACGACTCCCTCTCCCATATACTCCCTCACCACCCTGCCCTTCCCTCACGGTGCTTCTTTCACCTCCTGCCACACACACCGTTTTGGTGGATCGCGAGGTACGTAATTGGGGGTCGACCCTAGAGCAGCGCCATGACCACTCGCACAACCGACAGACACTCTTTCTATATTATAGGGTTTTTTCGCTTCGTAAATTCCCAGTCACTTTTCACTATTTTCAAATGATTCACTGCCACTCAATGTCGGTCGTCAATGACGTCGTTTTGAGTCATCTGAATCAAAGAAAATCGCTGTTGCATCCCCGTGTTGGAAGAAGACCGCCTTCGAAAGACCTTATTTCTGTAAATGAGACAAAGAAAAAAATATCCTTTGATGATTTTACATGCGAATCAATGATTGCCATGAAATAGTTGTGAATTGCCGGCAAAGCATTTCCCTCGGATCCGGAACCCACCGCGACGGATTCTATCATTTGGACGCGCCAATGCAAAGGCGACGGACATCCATCCCAGTGCGGCTCGCCGCCGCTTACTACTAATGCTAAAACTAGTGGTGGTGGGCTCGCCTTGTATATGCCGGAGGCGTCGAAATGGAAGCGGGTGAGGTCCAGTGGCACTGTGCGGTGGCGCCAAGCCAAGGGCAGCACCAGAAAGGTCACGGTCAGCACCAAGAGGAAGGTCGCCCGGCCACACCGCACCCGTGGCGGACAAAGTGCCATCGTCACCGTCATCTTCTCCGGCCTGCAAGCAGTGAAGGGGCGAATGGAATTGCGATTTCGTGAATTGAGCGAATACTAGCGGTCCGAATTGACGAGGGAAATCGTGGGGTGTGTCGGTGCCGACGAAAACTTTGGGTTTCTTTCCTAAACCAAGGTCTGTAATCATGGTACGCAAGATACCGCGTGCTTTTTGGGAAGATATCGTGGAATGAGTCATCAACCATTCATACGGAACGGATTGCGTGCGTTGGGTTGGGGGAGATCAAGTATGCACGAGAATAAATCCTACACGCCGGCGGTAACCGATCGAACACGGTTGTTTTGCTCTGGTGAAATATGTCATCTCGCTCCATCAAATTGTGCCTTCTTGCTCACTCGCATGCTCACATTGTATAGTATGACGTGATGTTCAGGTTGAGTGATAGTGGGAGTAGTAGGGCCATCCATGTTCCTTTCTTTATTGAGGAGATACTTTAAAAAACAATTTACCATCAAAGTGAAAGATAAACCACTCGATTTTATCCCGAAATCAGTCAGCTTTAATACGTGTCAGTCGTTAAACAAGCTTTTTCGGAATGATTTTTTCCACTTAATAATTCCCAATCCGAAGAGAAAGGAAATCAGGTCGTCCCCGAAATGACGCAACTCCGCACTTGGTCCGAAAATGTGTCATTTGTGATGAGCGATTTCCAAACACTAGCTCACGGCAAATCTAGCGTGCTTGTGTATTTGCTGTTGGGTACGACGCGTAAATGCAGCGAGGAATATGACGGTAGCCCGAGAAGAAGTATAACAGTTAACGCGACTCGTATTTGGACACAAATTTATATCGAGTTCGTGGGTACTAAAAGGGATTTCAACCATTTCCCGAAAAGTTGTGAAACTTACTCATACCCTTGACATTGAGGAAGAAGTAGTGGGCGCAAGATAACTTTGATAGTTTGATCCCATGTGGCGTACGAATTTTATTTCCCGCTTTTCTTGCCTCTGAAAAAGTGTATGGACGCATTGCGCAAGTGCAAATCTCACTCTGCCCTCTAATAAAGACATCTTATCTATTTATATATTTATCTATCTCCTCGAGAGACTCCGGTGTCGACCTGGACTCCTCTATATATCAGATCGTGATTGATTTTCATTGGAACTGCCAACCCGACCGTAACCGCGCTTTCCTTTGATTACAATTCACTCATATATACGAGTACTCGTAGTACATCCGCGCAATAGCCCGCAAGCCGCCGCTAGGGCGTGTAACGGGAGCTGTTAGGTCACCACCCGTAATTAAGAATAAAACCACACGCAAAACAAACGAATGCATACCAATTCACACCCACGTATTTTTCATGGAAAAAGATTTTAACTTGCACACATGTAAATACATATGCTATAAGTAAGCATACACGTACACCTACGAATCCCCATACCCAACCTCTTCGCTTCGTTTAATCATGACTTGCGAATCGAATGTGTTTCTACAGTGACTTCGGTTTCTTACCATTATGATTCCTGATAGTTCGGGAAAGAGCGAATATTTTTATCTATCTCTGTACTGGGATGCATCTTCCTAATCTTATTATCTTTGTGGTCTCACCTACCTAATTTGGGTGGATTATAATAATTCCTTTGGGTGATCGTTAAACTCGTTTGCTCTGAACCATTTTAAAGTCTGAGTCTCACTCTTCGCATCTCAAGCGACTCTAAAAGGCTTGTCACACTCTTCTTCTTATTATAATAATTTTCCACGATTCTGACGGATTTTCTCAGGGCTTTATCTAACTCTTATAGCAACACTTTCTGCCAATGATCCCAAATACCAGGGCCATCCGAAAAGTAAGGTCTCATATTTTTCTTTCATGAAATATCAAATTTATTCTTCACTTTGCGTGCATCGTTGGAAAGGTTGAGCATTTAGTTATTTTTCTACATAGTCGCCTTGACGATCAATCACTTTTTACATCCTTGTAAGCAGCTTTTTAATACCGGCGTCGTACCTTTCTCCCCCGCTAACTGACGACTGCCTCTGCGATATAAATTCATCGCCATTCAGTGAAAGTGTACGGTGAGAAGTGTGTGGACATTAAACACGTGGGGAAATGGTGCAGAGAGTTTTTTAATGGCCGGAAAAACGTCCATGATGAGCAGCGGTCGGGGCGGCCGAGTTGGCCGGAATCAACGGTGGCTCCAATTGACGAGATGGTGCGCAATAACCGGAGAATTACCCTTCATGAGATAGAGGAAGGCCTCAATGAAGAGAGTGGCTACTTCTCCGTGCAGAAGATTGTGTCCGAGGTTACAACAAGGTTTCCCACCAAAGGAGTGTGTTTGCATCATGACAATGCACGTCCACATACATCAAACGACCACCCTACTCAATGAATTCGGCTGGGATATCGAGAAATCTCATTGCGTTACTGGCAATAATGTGCTCTAATATTTTACATGTAAGCGATGATAAAAATATGTGTTGGTACCTGGTGGGTTTCTCTCTATCGCCGCCCTCATAGATAGAAATTATATGGGCTAGCTTCCAGTCGCAATACTGAGCTTTTTTCTTCTATCGATGTAAGAAAAATACTTTCTATAAACGGAGCAATACCTTCTGCTTAATCCTTAATTATTCTAGCAGGTATTCTTTCCAGACCTTTGTGCATTGTTGGCTTTGATACTACGGAGCTGATGTTCTGTTCCTTTCTTGGTCGATACTATCTATCTATGCCACTCATGTGTTCCCAAGATGACTGCGGAAGATCGTTTGTTGCGTTTGCATCTCAATTGTTTCTTATCTCTAGCTCGGGGGGAAAACTCGTGTAAAATGTTTGCCTTCTTCACGCTGTCTGTAATAAGTTCGCCGTCTTCAAACATTGTTGAGTTGGACATTTACCCTGAATTCCGTAGCGCAGGGCCAGAATGACTTTGGATTTTTCTCAAGATATTCGCATAGCTTTTTAGTTTTGAAGGAGTGTTTAGATTTGCGCATTATAATTTTCGCAGTGCGCGTATTTCCATTTCCACTGCCTTCAAAGAAGAAGCGTTATGTGGAAATATTTATTCACATTGACTTTTCGAAAAATGAAAAATAAAAATCGAATGTAGACGACATCTTAGGAGGTATAATAGTGGACATTGTCGCAGAAATGGAATGTTTGCTCACAGAATATCATCGCAGAAAAGCGAGGTTTTCGGAAATGTCTCAGCATCAACACAAAATAATGACCGACTGAATTAGATGGGGAAGCACGCATCATAGTTAACTCATAACTCAGTAGCTATTATTATGAATGATCGGCAACGATTGAGAAAGCGTTTGGTGCAATGTGGAGGAATATGATCTGGGAATCTTTCATTAATATTCAGTTCGATACCATGACTTCAGCATAAAAGTTTTCTCCAAGACTGATGACCAAATTTTATCCAAGACAGATGACCAGACACTCCCTACGAAGCATATTAAAAGTGCATTTGCAATTGACGGCGGCTTTAATTTGCTGACAATTAGTTGCGACCACTGTTGAAAAGGAAAACCGGCAAAATAATCACTGAAACCTCCGAAGATACGATATTCTCGCAATTCTCGTTCGCACAAGCAGTTATATGATCGACACGAGGTGGCAGCATACTCGCCAAATACATGCGACCGATGCGCCCGCGGTGATCACGAAAGCAGACATAATTTATTTATTCATTTAACGACTTCACTGAGGCGAGATGGAGATTCAATTGTGCATTCTTCCACCTAACCCTTATACATTACATCGCTGACAGTTACAAAAACCCTAAACCCATCTGGGCGGGAAGCGAATCCACGACCTTTGGCTCGCTACGTTACCCCACCGCCACAGGAGGACATTGAGGGCAATAGTGACTCCAGTTATCTACACGTACATAATGCACCGACAGATGCCGCGAGGGCGTTTGGCGGGGGGTGCCAGGTCACCAGTCACGTTCATTTGGCTATATTTATAGAAATGAAAGCTAAATCCTGGAAAGTAATGAAGGAAAATAATAAAGTGTGTATTATTCAAGGGAAGAACAACTGAAGGGCTCAAGAGCGAGCCATAATTGCTCCAGGGTGGAGTAAAGAAAACAACTCCGTAATACAAATAAAACGAAGTGCATACAAGATGATGGGAATGTAAAAGGACATCGATGATGCCCTTGTACATTCCCGAGCCCGAAAGAAATCCCCGTTTGAAGGTGCCCGCGGAAGCCGTAGCCGTAGCGCATTTTTGAATCTATCTCTCATGACCCCGAAGGGCGGAGGGCAAGCGAGCCCCGGTGCAATACAAGCCAATCGCATCGATGATGTCCTCGCATCGGTAGCGTCGAAATGGGTCCTCGAGAGGAAGCAGCATAGGCTTGTCATTCTTCCCTCTGGAAATCTCTTCTTTTTATTAAGATCTCGATTATTCCATGATAGATTTAGGCGAATCATTTTACGGCAAGAAATACTTCATGGCTTATTGCGGTGATTTGGCACGCCATGACATTAATACAAGGGCAGGCCAGAATGTAACCTCTGTTATACCATTAAAATACCCTAGGGCAGATCCAGAAAATTTATCTCAAAACTACATATCTGTAATAGTTTTGATACATATTCGCCAAACAGATTGAAATAAACATTCAGGTCATGTCCCTGAACTAGTTTTCAAATTCCGTCGGCATAAAATTCTGGCGCTTAAGATCGCAGCCAACCGATGACGATGGCATCTCTTCAAGTTCCTCGACGTCGAGACGAGCACATAAACATGGAGTAGCCTGACCTATTAGTTTAAAACTTGACCGTTCACTCTTCAACCCCCGACAACACTGACCCAGCGCCACTCTCATTGTCACTCATCACGTTTGGTCCATAGTGAGCACAAATTTCCCAATCATGAATTCCAGCAGCTTAGAAGTTTTCCTCATTAGTAAAAACCTTGTCACAGAACGGACTTCACATTTGGCGGGAATTTCAGTTGTAATGTTCGTGTTGACTCGCTATTATATTAACGAACGACGAGCGACGGCGGCCATCTTCCAACCAACGCATCTCGAGGCGTACTGACCTACGGTGTGTGTGTGTGCGTCAATTCAGCGACTATTAATCGGCTCCTTCTTCCACTACTTCTCACGCCACTGCACGAAAGCGGAAGTTACTCTCTTAACAGCCCTCGTGTTGAAGTCGTGAGAGGATTTACAGAGGTGAACATTCCATGCGCACGGTTTGCAAATTACTGGCAACGATCAATGCTGGCACCACATCCCCCGACTAAACTGCGCACTATTTATTCACCTCAAATGGTATTCACTCATTCCGTAGTGATTCACAAGGGGTTTAAGTCTCCCGACTAAAAGTCTTTGGTCCAAACATTGGCAACGACCACAACAGGTACCACACTCGTCCATCCACCTACTACCCCAGAATTCAGTCGTTTCTTAGTCGCTGCAGTTGACCCACTTCCCGAGCATCGCTTCTACGACCACAAGCATCATGGCAGGCCTTCAATTGCGCCCTTCAAGGCCCACACACTCGTCACTCACTCTTCGTGTCGCCAACCATTACCCCTCTTCCCATTCCTACCCTCCCCCACCCCCTTCTCCCCTCCCGCCGTATAAGCGATCTCGCCGCGAACGCTTCCAGATCTTTCGCCTTTTCTTTTTCGTGTGTTTGCATTGCGTTTGCGTTATTGTGGACGGCCGATATTGTCGCTTCATTAGTATTTCCTCGAGCACAGACGTAGTCGGAGGGCGGAAAGGCATCGCAGGGGGGCAGGGGTCCCAGCAGTGGCGGGGGGCGTTCGTCGGTCCCCCGCACCGGTCGATCCGTCCGCACGGGGATACCGATGAGGGGGGGCGGCGCATGCGCACTAGTCCGGGTGGCAGCGGGGAGGGCATTTCCCCTCTCACAGGGTGGGCCCCCCGTGATGTGCGTGCGTGCTTTTGCAGGCATCCCCCCTCGCTCCTATCTGCGCGCCTCTAGGGTCGTCGGTCGTGAGGAGTGTGCAGACCTCACTCACCCACCGGGGGCGCACGAGTCGTCGTATCTCCGCACCGTTCGGTGTCCTCTCGGGATGGCCCCCCGCGATGGCGCGCCCAGGGGGGGCCGGCCCACGGCGCCACCCGACTTGAGCTAGGGCCGCACTCCGCCCGGGGGGACGGACTCCACCTACGTCGGCTGCCATACCCCCCTCCCGCCTGTGGTGTGCAGTGGCCATTGTGCGTCGCGGTTACGATTCGCGAGCGTGTTTCTCAAAGGAACGGCATCTTTAAGGTATGCTTCGATTATGCGGCGATGTTAATTCGTCTTCGCTGGCACTGCGAGTGCTTGCTCGGTGGACGGTCCTGGGTGAGAATGAGGTGCCCTGGCGGTGGGCATCCTCACGATGTTACGTGGGACTTGCATTCCAGATGACGCCCGAGGTCGCGCCGGACCCTCGGAGGAGCGCCCGGCGCCAAGGCTCGTTGTTCGGCGCGGGAGGGGAACTCATTTCGCCCAATCGTGTTGAAAGTAATCCGACATCCTCGATAGGTAATGGGAATAAAATACGGATAACTGGAATTTCCTTCGCCCTAACGCTTGTCCCGCTTCCAAATGCAGTGATTCAGAGTCCCCAATTCAGAGGGGGACTTGGTGATTTCACTGTCGCTGAGCGCGGGCGGTGTCCTGCCGCCCCCTCCGAATGCCCTTCGCCCCCATTCGGGCTGCCCTTTCCACCCTCGGCGCCGTGAAATGCCCACGGACAACGGCGTCTCCCCGCCCTCTCATTTGAAATTTGGCGCAAAACGTATCGAATGTGTATACTATATTCCGCTGCATATCTAGTTTATCTGAAATCTGAGAAGTATGGCGAGCATCCCATCTACGCATTGCGAGTATTGAGAGGAACCTTTTCGAGAGTTTTTCTCTTCTTTTCTTGGCTGAGGCAGCGGAATCCACATATGCATTAGCATTTGTATAACATTGCGAGTGCAAAGGCCATCGAGCTAAGCTTATTACGATCAAACGCTGCGCTTTCTGCCTTGGTGCTTAGTTTAAAATAGTTGAATGGAGTCATGGCCACATAATTCGTGCCCTTTTAGACTGCCAGCCTATGTATGTACATATTTTTTTAGGAATTACTATAGTTTTTTTTATTTTTTATTTACATAGCACTCTGCAAGCCACCGCCAGGGTGTACAAGGTTTGTATGAAAAGTATCGGTAACAATTTTTCCCGACGCGTGTGTGAAGTGCTGAATTGCATTAAGACCGTGTCGGTTAACTGTGATCGCAGATCGTATGTTTGCACTAATGAGAAGATAACAGTGGGCACACTTTTATATCCCTGGCAATTCGTCGATACGAAAGATCGGCTTCGCTGAACTCGTCCTCCCGAAGGTCTTTGGGCGGACGACCAAGAGAGCAGAGTCGAGTGTCTTCCCTGGCGAAGACCTTCTGCTACGACATCGCGACGATTTCCCAACCCCCTCACAGTCCCGACTTGGCACCAGCAGACTCTTATCCCTATTCCCATGAGTGAAATCCTCCCTCCCTCAAAGACCACCCCCACCAATGGACCCTAAGTGCCGCCAAAGAATCTTCCACGCGCGTACCCTTCGGGGTAAACTCTCATCCGGAAGCCGCCAGCCAAGGGGCCTTCGAATCGCGGAAAAGCCGCGGGCGTGAAAAGTGTGTCAACGCCGTGAGGAATGTGTTCTGGAGAATCCCGAGGCATTGAACCAGCAATATCCTAAATAAATATATTTTCTGAATATTTTCCCGATACTTTTGATAGAAACCATGTATGGCAAGGGGTGATTAGTGAAAGGCACAGAAGTGCCATGATCTATTCTGCTAATTTCCCCCTCCTTTCCCGACTGCCCGGCGGTGGGAAATGGGACGCCGGAGCCGTCTTTTCCCGAGTCCATCCCGGGCCTTCCCCTCCGCCGCTTCACGCGACCCGGAGCGCTCAACTCCCTGCGCCTACCCTCCCTACTCTCCATACTATATATCCTTTCGCCCGAGGGTGCAGCCAGTCTCGTCAGATTTATTCTGGAATTGCCTCTCTCTCTCTCTGAATGTGGCGCGAATTCACTCAAATGCTTGTATCAAATGGCGACACAGCTCGCAATTGACTCGAGGCGACATCACTTCGATTGCGACCGAAATCATCCCCCGGGTCACTCCTTTCGTTTTCCAATCACGCCTCTTTGCTTCGGAGCTTGGAAAGAAACATGTCCCCGTAATTTGCGAATTTCCGATGTAAAAATCACATGGTTTTATTAATACTTCTTACTTCTGGTATGTAGCCTTTGCCACTCATTTGTGAATGCTACCAACTGCTGATCACGGGTGTGGGCATTACTAAATTTCTTGCAATGTGTTGTCCGTGTTATCTTAGGCTTAGCCTTCACCTTCACCGCGAGGAGTGCAAATGTTTACCCCTGCAGGATTTGAATTTGTGCTCGAAGGACCAAAGGGTTTGGGTTTTTCATCCGCGGCCTCTCCACTTTCTCTTCCGTGTTGGTCATCCAAAGTGCGCGTATGAATGTGGAGGCCACATCATTCTGTGTCGAGTGCCGCATTTCATGGCACAATACTCCTGGCATATACTCAATACATGCCGTGTCATAGTAAATACTCGAAATTTGTATGTCCGAAGAAAGTCTGTACATTCTTGACCAACCCGGGCGTCGTGAATCCGATGTCGTGCTCTCCGAGTGATTCCGCTGCCCCGCACGAGTGTGATGTGTGCTGTCGGTCGTGAATCGTTTCGCAATGTCAGCATTCTCGAGCTCCTTTCGTTCTCTGAATCCCAACTTAGCGCGAATCTCGTGGATATCAAATGCGAAAAGGCGATGACGCTATGAGCACGTTTCTGTTGTTGCGGTTTTGTTTCCTCGCACTCTGAAGGCGTTGGAGTGAATTTTTGAACCCCAATACTGCGTTTTCTGTGTAGTGGAATGACTTCCCTGTTTCCATGCCTCTGCTGGTTTTCAATGCGGGAGTTTGTCAGGGTGTTGCGCCGGCTATAATGAATACTTTTCATATTGACTCTTGATATTTAAAGTACGTGTGTATGTACACCTGACAACTTCAAAATATTTAATTCGTCATCCGCAGAATTGTTCCCTCGTGAGTACATAGGATTGCAGACAGTGTTTCGTGTGCGATGTATTATGTATTTCCTATCATATACAACACTTAGAGTTTCATATCATAGGAACTCCAGCTTAGTTGGGAAGGGAGTAATGGTAGTAATGATCAAGTATGATAGTGGTAAATGTAAAATCTTTCATAGCCACCTGCAAATGTCTACATCTAAGGGGTCTTCTGCGAGCCTACGCTAGAAATTGTCGCAAGGGGCGATTGAACACCTGGTGTTTAGTATGGTAAATGAAGTTTTTCTTCATTTTGAGTTACAATAAATATGTAACACAATTCAAATTATGTATTAGTATTTTATTAATTTTAGTACCCCGCCAACCACTGCTAGGGTGTGTGGCAGGAGGTGAATGCACACAGGAACTTTTGACCTTGATATTAACCCACCGCGGTCGGACTATTATGCTATTATGACCCCTTATCGTTCGTGGGAAAAATGACATCTTAAATCAACAGGTATCTGTTCTACACTTGATCTCTTCAATTTTATTGACACGATATATCCTACCGTAGTACGAGGGGGGCCAGGAAAAGGAACTCAAAGGCCTACCCTGATGTGTGAATTTCACACGACATATAAGGATTAGTACTGTGTGAACTCTACCATCTCCTACCAAACCGACCTTCGGGTTGATTACCGTGTTTATGGTATTTAGTACGATGGGGCTAATAATACATTTTCAAAATCACTGCTCATGAGACTCCCTTCCAATTCATGTAAGAGCTTCAATCTGTAATTTGACCTTCGCTCCTTGAGTGATTCCCAGCCTAGCCGCTCTAATATTTTCGATACAACACTAAGTTTATCATAACAACGTTTTACCAATCTAGCTTCTCCATGGCTCAAAGAATACGCTTTGTATTTCCACATGAAACATTTATTCAGACGTCATTGGTTTCATGATGACTACTTTGCTAGAAAATTTAGGCTCGGATTCCCTTAAGCAGCGGCGTTTACAATATAGATTAAACTTATTAAAAACATTTAAGGATGGGTCCTTTTCCGATGACATCGAGAACATAATACGAACCCCAACGTATTACGGGCAGAGGGATCACGAATATGAGATTAGAGAGATTGACTGCAAGGTAGACATGTTTAAATGGTAATTTTTTGCGAGAACAATAAGAGACCAGAATGCTTGTAATCCAAATCCCCCAGGAGCCGGCTCGACATAATAAGTATTAACCTACAAGGTAGCGACTGCGCATGGTTTTACGATTATATTTACATATTTTTTTTGCAGGTTCCTCTTACCTTTCCCCATCCATTTGAAAAACCCTAACCCCCTCATCCCTTACCCTTTCCTCCTGGTGCTGCACCCCCTGCCACACACCTTTTTGGTGGCTTGCAGGGTATTGATGTAGATGTAGATGACGCTACGCATTGAAACCTAGGTCGTCTGAATATATATTACATGAGGAAGTACGAAGTGTATTCGTAGAGCCAATTACCAGCATCCAATTCTTAATGAGGCCTAACGAGCGAAAGATAACTGGTCTCTTTGACCTTTTCATCAATTTACCCAGTGCTCTTCAAATAAATCCTCATTTTTTGTTACTTGTCCACGTATTTCTTGCCTATGTTTCATCCAGGAGAGGTCGTGAGTGTCGTCTAGGTATTTAATCGAGTCTATGCATGACATTTCGGGAGAGAATTGACCGTTTTCCAAAAATTAATCGCAAACACCTTTTTAAAGTTTAATTCTAATTCCCAAGAGTCGCACCAGCGTTGCATAGCGTTTGGGTCATCCGGCAAAGCCGCTGTGTCCTCAGGATCACGGATATCGCGGTAAACCACTGCATCGTCGGCAAATAGTCGTATCTCACCAGTGACCACGGAGCTGATGCCATTAACGTGTTGGAGAATCGCAAGCCATTAACAAGCGGAAGATGGCACCTCCTTGGATGACACGTGATGTGACTTCCATTGCATTTGATTTAATATAATCTATGATTGCCCATGGGAAGCGACAGTTTAAGGTGTTATAACCTAGCCCTTTTTATGCATGGAATTCCCTATTATCTTGCTGAGTAGTTTTCAATGACACAATTGGCCGAAATCTTCTTGCAAATACAGAAAATCCGCACCCGGTGGAACATTGCTCCCTCCCGAACCAATGGAGCATTGCCCCCCCTCGCGGGTATCCGTTTCTTCCCATTTCATCATCTCGCCCGGGAAATGCACTTGCCCCGCCGCACCACAGGCGGTGGCGGCGCGGAAGCAGCCTTTACCTTTGGGGAATTGACCTGGAAATGTGGAGTCGGCGGCTTGGGAGGCAGGAAGGAATGTACCTTCGGTGGGACTCGGGGAAGATGACATTTGGTGCCGATCGTTTGGAAATTTTTTATTTTCCCTTTTTATGTTGCATGTTTGTATTTCTCTCTCGAACAGAATGTGAAAGTGAAGGTGGTGTGCAAGTATGTGCGACGTGGCTCATCGATTTCGATTTAAAATAAATAGAAATTTCTCATAAATGCACAATGAAAATTAAAACCAATTAATATTCCTCAGAACGGAGTGCATGAGCCGAGAAAGCGAAAGATATTTATGAGGTTCGATTTAAAACGACGGTCTATTTTTTATTGAGAAATAATGACAAAAAACGTCGGCTTGCCGTCAAATAGATGCGGAAGTTCGCTGGAGAAATAATTGATACTTTATTCTATAAGTTTTGTCCTATAAGTATTATACTGGGCCAGTTGTGGTTTTTTCGTACTAATTTTTAAGATTTGGCGAATTAATATTCATTCATTATCTATGCTTTCTCGGCAAAAGAGAAGACTGCGATTGAATGGTCGCTGCGCCCCACGGCGAGTGAGCGATGGAGGCATTGAGTGAGGCAGGGAGCGAGGGAGGGAGGCCTCGGGATCCACCCGCCCTACTTCGGATGACTGAAGTGAGGCGCGGCGATCGATGTCCTTTGCCTTGCCCTCCCTCCTCTCCGCGGGGGGTCACCTGTTGACCAGGGATTCTTTCGGAGCGAGGGAGGGCATTCGTGACGTCAGAAGGATGTTGAAGGGGGAGGGGAGGGCGTTGGAATGGATGGGGGAAAGTTCTCGCCTACGAATATCACGCGACATATCTCTCATCAGTTACCGAAATGATTACATCGTTAACTGCTCCCCGAAAAAGCGCGTAATCTCTGAAGTAAATCTCTTAAGGGGCAGCGATGAGTTTTTTATCCCTCAATCACGAGGTCTCGACAAGCAAGAAACGTGTACACATGTATGTTTGATTGTGTGAGTGTGTGTATGCGCAAGGTATGTCCCAAAATATGGTTTATTTTTCCGCGGATAAACGGCGGTTTCCCTGGCTGGGCTCGAGGGAGTGGAGTCTCTAGAAAGACTGGACACCGTGGACTGTTGACTTCCAGCCTTTGCGGAGTGCGGATCTTTCTTTTGCGAAACCTCTATAACGTGACCTCGGTACGCTCCGTCATGAAACGGTCATTGGAACAGCGCTACGTCACCAAATTTTGCATAAAACTGAGCAAAATCGGGAAATAGACTCATGACATGCTCAAAGGCAGCTTATGGTGATGAGGCCATGGGTTATCGGAGATGGCGTGTTTATGAGAACCGCGAGGTGTTATTTGGGAGGGTAGAGAAGTTGTTGAAGACGTCCAACGTTCAGGACGCCCTTCGACCTAAAAAGTGACGAAAATGTTGCAGATTTGAGGGTTTTGTTGGACAGGTATGGCAGATTGAGTGCTTGCATGGTTTCTGATGAACTTGACATCCCTAAAAGTTGTGTGCATCGAATTGTGAGAGAAAACATGGGCATGAGAAAGGTGTGTCTGCGAAGTTGGTGCCGCGAGTGCTCTCGAACAAAGAACAAAAGGCAACTCGCACGCGGATCTGCCAAGAGGTTATCCACCCTGCCTCACCCACCCTTCGGCCATGACGTTGCCCCACCACACTTCTTCCTCTTCCCCCCCCTCCAATCCGTGCTAAATGACGTCACCACGGCTCGGTGGAAGCGTTAAAACAGGCCGTGACGAGGGAGCTTAGCAGCATTCCCGGCACAGCTTTCCGGAAGGCGTACGATGAGTGGGAAACCCGGTGGCCGCGGTGTGTGCATGTATAAGGGTGCTACTTCGAAGAATTTTGAGCGAATGTATCAATTCTGGCAATAAATGTTTTTTAAATCGACTCGCACTCCTACGAAAACCGTGGATCTTAGCTATCTTCATCTACGTCATATCCTCTTTGAGTGTCTAACCTCGGGCCTAATATCTTTATCATACAGTTCCTCTGTGTACAGAGGATATATTCCTTCCATTTTCCCTTTTTTTGTATAGTATTACTTCAATCTCTCTTCTATGCTATTTCGTTCAACTTATATTTTTCCCGAATTAGCTCTCTTTAATCTTCCGTGTTTCAGTTAGTAATTTTACTGCCGTGTCTTTGATTGTATGCACGGATTTATTGTTCTCATTTCCTGGCACAGCAAATACACTTTTCTCGAAAGCGCAGCCATTTCAGCCTCCTGCATACTTCTGATATCCGTGCACTGCATCTTCCGCCACGCTTCTTTCGTTTCCCGCCTCTAAGGAGTGAGGCCGACGGACGGCGTTGGTCGAATTGCATTCGCCCGAGGCATCATGCGCAAGATGGCGGGGCCACAAAGGGACTGCTCGCGCGCCTCTCTCTCATCCCAAATGAATCCAGTGGCAGCCTCTCGGATTCAGAAGTTTGGCGATGTTGGGCGTGGCCACTTTAATATATTTTTTTTTTAAGGTAATCTACCGGTTAAGGTAGGTTTTTGGATGGACACAACTACCAAACATGCATTTTATTATTCCTAACAAAACAAAAAAAAATCCATCATCCTACTCTACATCAGGTCCCTCTTCATCTCTGAGTACTTTCTTCCTCCCTTCATCCCGTCCAACATCCCTATCCTTTTCCTTCCCTTTCCTCTTTTGCCCAGCATTCTACCCTCTATCACCGTCTTCAAAATCCCACTGCCGGTCAAAACCCCCTTCATCCACTTTTCCTGCCTCCATAGGATTGCTCCCAACAAACCCCTGTCCTCGCCCACCATTTCAAGTACTTCCTCATTTGTTTTCTTCTCTGTCCATTTCACCTTCTCCAATCTTCTCTACACCCACATTTCAAAAGCCTCCAATCTACGTCTATCCTCCTGTTTCAATGAACATGTTTCCGCGCCGTACATAGCTACGCTCCAAATCAAAGTTTTTACGAGTCTTTTCTTAACATTCTTACTCAAAGTCCCTGTCATCAACTCCCTCCTCCTGGTGAAAGACTCTTTGCCTAGCGCAATTCTTCTCCTTACGTCCCTACTACTTTGACCGTGTTGGTCCAAAACACTACCGAGATACGTAAACTGTTCTACCTGCTCTAGTTTTTGCCCTCCTATTTTAATGTTAAGCTTGGCCTTTTTCTTTCTAGAAAATCGCATAACCTTTGTTTTACTAATGTTGATTCTCATCCCATACCTGTCGCACTGAATTTCCAATTCACTCAGCAATGCTTGCAGCCCCTTGGCTGACTGACAAACTAAAGCTTGGTCATCAGCAAACCTAACTGATTTTACGAATTCCCCGCCCACTTTCATTCCTACCTCGAGTCCTTCCCATGCCTCTTTGACATTTCCTCTGCATAGAGGTTGAACAGCAATGGTGATAATGGGCAACCCTGCCTTACACCCCGTCCTAACACTGCCCATTCTGACTCCCCGTTTCCCACCCGCACCTGAGCAGTCTGAGACATGTACAGGTTGCGGATTAGCCTCCTTTCCCTCCAGTCTATACCTATTTTCTGCAATATACTCATTAGTTTTTCCCAATTCACTCTATCAAACGCTTTTTCGAAATCTACGAAACAGGCAAATACCTCCTGATTGTATTCTATATTCCTCTCGATTAATAATCTCATTACTGCAATGGCATCACGCGTACCTCTCCCCTTCCTAAACCCAAACTGATCATCCCCTAAGTAATCTTTTGCCCTACTCTCTATCCTTTTGTTTATGATCATGAGAACAACTTTAGCTGCGTGGGATATCAAACTAATTGTCCTGTAGTCCTCACATGACGTGGCCTTAACCTTTTTCGGAATAGGAACTAAAACTGATCTCACAAAGTCTTCCGGCCAGATTCCCTCCTCATAAATACTACGGATCAGCCCATATAGCCTCTTCCTCCCACATTTTCCTAAGCATTTTAAAAGTTCCACGGGAATGTTATCTACCCCCACGGCCTTATTTAGTTTCATATCCCTTAATGCCCTTTCTATCTCATTGTCTAGTATGCCTGGACCTAAGCTGTCTTCCTCTACGTCATTTTCTTTTTCAATGTCTAACTTTGTTGGTCTAAGCTCCTTACTATACAGTTCTTCTATATACTCCTTCCATCTCTCTTGGATCTTTCTTGCGTCAACTATTACCTTACCCGCCTTATCTCTAACTGTTAGCAGAGCTCTTCCTTTCTTACTTCCCGATAACGATTTAACTTTGCTGTACAGCGCACCGATTTCACCCTTACTCTGGAGTCTCTCCATATCCTCGCACTGCGTCTTCCACCAGGCTTCTTTTGCTTTACTTGTTGCCCGCCTCAATTTATTGTTTAACTCTTTGTACTTCATTTTGCCTAACTCTGTATTTACATTCTTCCATTTTCGTCGCTCATCCATCTTTGTAATCATCTCATCCGTGATCCATGGTTTCCTAGTCCTTTTAGCGTTAACGGTTCCAATAGTGTCTTTTGCGGCTTTAGACAACCCTTTCTTGAAACTTTCCCATTTTTCTTCGATAGTACTTAGCTCTTTACCATCCTCCATGATTTTCTCTACCGCCTGTTTGTATTCCTTCCTTTTCAACCCATTTAATGCTTCTACATTCCATTTTCTAACTCGCCGCCCCTGCCTTATCTTTTGTGAAACGTACGCTACATTTCATAACAACACAACGTTGGGTCGCATTCCCTGCCTTTTAAAGACTCTTTGGGGGTAGAGTGTTTCGTGGTGCATTTTCATGTGGTGTTTCAATTTCTTGCTTGTTGTATCCTGGCGTCCGTGTTGTAGGATGGCTTTCGTGCTGCATCATGGGGTGCAGTTTTTTAGTTGTGTTGCGGTGTATGTGTTTGCATGAGTATTGGGTGAAGGGATTTTTGCATGAGTGTGTGCGCTGCTGTGGGTGTAATTTTCCGTGTTGTTTTTTTTTGCATGTGGTATTTTTCCTTTTTACGGTTGGTGACCTAACACCCCCCGCCACACACCCTTGCGGCGGCTTGCGGGGTATTATGTAGATGTAGATGTAGATGTAAATTGTGGTCTGAGTCGGCTTCCGCTCCCGGGAAGCTGTGGGAATTCATCACACTGTTCCTAAACCTGTGTCTAACCAGGATATAATCTAGCTGATATCTTCCTGAGTCACCTGGCATTTTCCATGTATACCTGCGTCTTTTGTGGTGTCTAAACCAAGTGTTGGTGATGACTAACCCCTGTCTCCTGCAGAACTCAACTGCTTTCTCCCCGCGGTCATTCCTCGCGCCTAAACCGTAGTCCCCGACCTCATCACCATCTCTTCCTTCGCCTACCGTCGCATTCCAATCCCCCATCACTATCAAATGTTTCCCTGCAGGAACACACGCGATCATGTCCTCTAACTGATCGTATATCCTATCGACCTCTTCTTCCTTATGGTTGCTCGGTGGCATGTATACCTGAATAATAACTAAGTTCGTCGGTTCTGCTTTTATCTCCACTAGTAGTATTCTATCCGTTACCTGCTCTATGTTAACTACGCTTCTCCCTACCTCTTCATTTGGTACAATGGCAACCCCTCGTTGGCTCTCGTCCCCACCGCTGTGTATTATTCTATACTTATCACTCCAGTAATCCCCGCTATCTTTCCATCTCACCTCGCATAGACCTAAAATATCTATATTTCCCCTGCCCATCTCTCGCTTAACATTTTCCAATTTCCCTGTCCTCATCATTGTCCTAACATTCCACGTTCCTATTCTAACTAATTTGGTCTTCTTCTGCGTCTTCTGTCCTGCTGCTGCTGGTTTTCCCTTGCAAGGTTTTCGTGGGATGACGACCGCGGAAGCCTTGCCTCCCCCGCTGCCGGGCACGACACACGGCCGATTGGGCCGAGCCCCGTGGTTGCCAGGACTCAAAATATCTCTATTGTCCATCATATTTTTCTAGGGAATGATAATTGAGGTGGTTTCCCGTTGCCTTCCTCAATAGTGTTTTTAACGTGACACCATCACTTACTGGCCGCCCCACTGGGGTCAGACGCCATTGCAGCCGCCTTACTGAGGAACAGACGCTGCGTGGACTACCTTTCGTCTGGCTCCTAACCTTCGACCTATCTGGCATGGGTGACCCTACCAGGAGCAACTTTTATTACTCCCGCCAGCACAGCTCTAGGGGTCATCGGAACGCACAAGCCCTTCCACCACGTCAAGGTTGTAGTCCGGGGAGGGACTTTAATATATATATAAATAAATTAAAAAAAATATATATATATATATATCTGGAAATTAATTTGTTTGTGTGGGTACGCATACGTAGACGCAGCAATGTCCGCAGAGCATTCAATTTTTGCATAAATATGGTCTCAATACACTTAGTGGGATACTTAGACTTACAGACTTGGTCCGATTCGGATTTACTTCTCTGGAAATCTTTCGATCGAAATAATGGATTAATTGGAAAAATATTACACGCCCAGATGTCTGCAGGTTTGACTCAGAATTGAGATTTCAATTTATTCTCTTCTATTTAGGAGGGACGATTAAAATGTCTAATCCTTCTGGTAATTATTTGATTAAAAAGCGTATTTAGGGATTTATGTCGAAAGCATAGCGTAGGGCTTGGTACATTGTGAAGTTCTGTTGCGCAATTCGATGGTCTTCGATTATTTCTTTAAGACTGAACTTTCAAGGTGTATCAGTTTATTTATTTTCGAATTCAATGTTTTGAATTAATCATTTTGTTGTACATGAAACGGCAATGCTATAACGATCAAATTGAATAAACTAATGTTTTTTACCATAATAATGTTCAGAATTCCGTTGTGCATGAATAAAAACCATTGTTTTATGAAATATTATCTATATATCTACGCACACAATGCAATCGCCTAACTCACCTCGTACATGATAAGACCTCTGATACGAATGATATCCGGTTACAGCTGTTCGGATAAATTGATCCGCCGAAGCTGGGCGCAAGTAACACACAGACAAATGACGAGCATTCTTCTTACGACCCTGCCGTAGAGTTGAAGAAGAACAGAATGGGAATAGGAAATTATTGTAGCGTGAGGAGACATCTTGACACATCTGATCACTCTTGCAATCTGAATTAAGGTCTTTTCATACAAAACAACCCGGATCAGGATGGTTCCGTGGCGAACGCACTGGCTGCTCACATCTAGGAGGGGCCGGGTTCGAATCCCGGAGGCAGCAGATATTTTTCAGTGGTATCTCAATCCTTAATTGAAGTGATTTGTGGAGGACACTTTGAGTGAGTGTGCCGCCCGTCGGATGGGACGTTAAATTGTTGGTGCCTTTCGTTAAGACTAGTCTAAAGACAACGCCTGGTTGCTCTCTCCTCCCTTCATCCTTTCCCATCCATCCCTAATGGCGCAAGCTGTCGGTCGCCTCCCACGAAAACGAATTACTATGAAAACCGCTAATTTGGCTCAGTATGTTATTTAGCATGCTGTTGTTTTAGCACGATTTCCAGCGGCTCTGAATTATCAGACCTTTACTTTTTTACGCCAGGCAGCCTAGAATTCTTAAGTCTCTCATATCTTGCTCATTTAACTAGCAGGCAGGGCATACTGAAAATTATATCTCAATTATGTTTTGAAAATCAGCCAAAATTAAGACTGATCACCAATGTCACATATGAGGCTCAATTTCAAAACCCTGCTTCTCAGAAATGATTAATGAAAGACAATTAAATCTTGTTTGTTTTAAAGATCTTGAGATGAGCATGAATGAGATAGTATCTCTTATAAACCCAGCCGTCCTCACATGATGTAGCCTTTACCTTTTTCGGGGTAGGAATTAACAATGATCTCTCAAAGTCTTCAGGCCAGATTCCTTCCTCATAGATACTACGAATCAGCCCATTTAGCCTCTTCCTCCAATATTTTCTTAAACATTTCAGCAGTTCCGCAGGAATGTTATCCACCCCCACGGCCTTATTAAGTTTCATCTCCCTTAATGCCCTTTTTATCTCATCGTCGAGTATGCCTGGATCTTAGCTATCTTCCTCTATGTCATGTTCCTTTTCTATGTCTAACTTTGTTGGTCTAAGTTCTTTACTATACAGTTCTTCTATATATTCCTTCCATCTCTCTTGGATCTTTCCTGTGTCAACTATTATCTCACCCGCCTTATTGCTAACTGTTACCATAGATCTTCCTTTCTTACTTCCCGATAAAGATTAAACTTTACTGTACAGCGTACCAATTTCACCCTTCCTCTGCAAACTTTCCATATCCTCACACTGCGTCTTCCACCATGCTTCTTTTGCTTTATTTGTTGCCCGCCTCAATTTAGTGTTTAACTCATTGTTTTTCATTTTGCCTAAATCTGTGTTTACATACTTACATATACTTTTATCATCCATCTTTGTAATCATGTCATCCGTGATCCATGGTTTCCTAGTCCTTTCCCGTCAATGGTTCCTGTAATTTCTTTTGCGGTTTTCGATATCCCTTCTCTGATACAATCCATTTTTTCTTCGCTAGTACTGAGCCATTTACCCTTTTCCATGATTTTCTCTGCAGCCTGCTAATACTCTTTCCTTGTCAATCCCTTTAATGCCGCTGTGTTCCATTTCTTAACCCGCCCCCCCTGCCTTATCTTTTTGAAACGAACGATACATTTCATGACAACTACATTGTAGTCAGAGTCCGTATCCGCGCTCCCGGGAAGCTGTGCGAAATTATCACACCTGTGCCAAACCAGAATATAATCTAACTGATACTTTTCTGAGTCACCTGGCATTTTCCATGCATACCTACGCCTTTTGTCGTGTCTAAACTTAGTGTTGGTGATGACTAACACCCGTCTCCTACAGAACTCAATTACTTTCACCCCGCGGTCATTCCTCTTAATGTTTCCCTCCAGCGAAACCCGCGATTATGTCCTGTAACTGATCGTATACCCCATCGACCTCTTCTCTCCTTATAGTTGCTCTGTGGCAAATATACCTGAACAATGACCAAGTTCGTAGGTTTTGCTTTTATCTCGGCAAGTGATATTCTATCCATAGCTTGTTCTACGCTTACTACGCTTCTTTGTACCTCTTTATTCAATATTATGGTAACCTATCAGAGGCACTCGTCCCCGTCGCTGTATATTATTCTTTAACTATCACTCCAGGAATCCCCGCTATCCTTCTATCTCACCTCCCATAAACCATAAATATCTGCATATATTTCCCCTTTCCATCTCTCGCTTAACATTCTCCAATTTCCCTGTCCTCATCATTGTCCTAACATTCCACGTTCCTATTTTAACTAATGTGGTCTTCTTCTCCTGCGTCTTCTGTCCTGCTGCTGCCGATTTTCCCTTGCAAGGGTTTGGTGGGATTACGAGCGCGGAAGCCTTGCCTCTCCCGCTGCCGGGCACGGCACACGGCCGATTGGGCCGAGCCTCGTAGTTGCCAGGACTCAAAATCTCTGTGTAGTCCATCATGTTAATCTTGGGAATAAAAATTTAGGTGGTTTCCCGTTGCCTTCCTCAATAGTGTTTTTAACGTGACACCATCACTTACTGGCCGCCCCACTGGGGTCAGACGCCATTGCAGCCGCCTCACTGAGGAACAGACGCTGCGTGGACTACCTTTCGTCTGGCTCCTAACCTTCGACCTAGCTGGCATGGGGGACCCTATCAGGAGCAATTATCATTGCTCCCACCACCACAGCTCCAGGGGTCATCGGAACGCACAAGCCCTTCCATCACGTAAATTTCGTAGTCCACTGAAATTCAACTCATGAAATATATCGCCAATTGATCTGAAAATAGTTCTTCTCTGGATAGCAAAGGCAAAGATTGGGAAGAATCAATTTTAAGTAAATACTTACCGTTTCAGTAAATCTATTATTTTTAAATCATTCTATCTCGAAATAACTCACTTCCTAGAACAACACACCTGCATCAGGCGGTCATTCCAAAGGAAGCGGCCCTGCTAGTTAGTTCTCTGTCGGCTACATCCGACACCAACACTGTTTTTCCCAGCCCAGAATTTTATTGTTTTTCTCCGCCGTTTCCTTGCGTCTCATGAGTGTGTTATCGGGCAATTCCTTGGAACCCTCGCGTTATTTTATGACGATCGAGTCACGTGAGCACACCCCTCCCCGGCCGCCGCACCTCTCCGCACCCCTGCCGGTGGGTCATGCCGTTTGCCCCGTCAACCCTTATCAGCCTAGACCTTCCTCCACCGCTCTTGTCTGTCAACATGGAGCGAAGAGATGCGAAAGATCCTACTGTATACTAATAAAGTTAGACGACTGTAGTTGAAGTAATACGGCTGTGACTAACATCCTGGGGCAATTCTATCAGCTGAATATCCCGTTTTTCGTTCGAAAATCTGCACTGAGTGACGGCAGCCGCGAGAACTCAACATAATGCGGGGCATTTGTTTAGTCCTTCTCCAAAGCCATACCGTTTAAAGTCCCGAAAATTCCGAATGGCCCTCATTAGGCGAAGCGGTCGGGCGATGGGATGTTTTACGCGAAAACGCCCTTGGTTGTTTTGAAACACTCGCGTGTTTACGCGGAAGTGTACCCAGCGGTCGCCTCCAAACCAAAGAGTATTAGTTTCGCATCCCGGTGGCAGCCTTTTTACACGGACCCCCTGTCACTCCAAGGTATGCGATTGTTCGACGGGTTCGGTGTGGCGCCCGAATGACGGCGAACGGGGGAAGAGGAGGATCCCTCGCGCACCGACTGCATGCCATAGCACTCGATCTATGGTGTACGGATTCGGCGGCGGTCGCGGGCGTCGGCAGAATTAAGCTCGCGAATCGATCGCTCTGGAGAAAAATGCGACAGGAAATAGCGTGAAAGTCAATTTTATTCGCGGAATTCCGCTGAGCACTCCTTGAAGCAGCGTTGGAGGTGTCGTGACTTCAGTTACTCTGACTGAGTCATCCTTCCGAGGATCATCAACAAAAGGATAGAGAGTAGTGCAAATGATAACTTAGGCGATGATGAGGTTGGGCTCAGGAAGGGGAGAGGTACGCGTGATGCCATTGCAGTAATGAGATTATTAATCGAGAGGAATATAGAACACAACCAGGAGGTATTTCCCTGTTTCGTAGATTTCCAAAAGGCGTTTGATGGAGTGAATTGGGAAAAACTAATGAGTATATTGCAGAAAATAGGAATAGATTGGAGAGAAAGGAGGCTAATCGGCAACCTGTACATGTCTCAGACTTCTCAGGTGCGAGTGGGAAACGGGGATTCTGAATGGGCAGGGTTAGGAAGAGGTGTAATGCAGGGTTGCCCATTATCACCGTTGCTTTTCAACGCATATGTGGAGGAATTGATTGAAGAGGCATGGGAAGAACTGGAAATAGGAATGAAAGTCGGTGGGGAATCCGTAAAATCAGTGAGGTTTGCTGATGACCAAGCTCTGGTTAGTTAGTCAGCCAAGGGGTTGCAAGCATTGCTGAGTGAATTGGAAATTCATTACAATAGATATGGGATGAGAATCAATATTAATAAAATGAAGGTAATGCGATTTTCCAGAAAGACTAAGGCTAAGCTTAAAATTGCTGTATAATAGGAGGTAAAAAACTTGAGCCGGTGGAACAGTATAGATCTCTAAGTGTTTTGGACCGAAATGGTAAAAAGTACTACGGTGATAAGAGGAAGAATTGCACAAGGCAAAGAATTTCACAAGGAAGATGGAATTGATGACATGGATGCTGAGCAAGGATATTTAGGAAAGGCTCGGCAAAACTTTGATGAGGAGTGTGGTTACATACGGCGTGGAAACATGGTCACGAAAGGAGGATGATACGCGTTAATTTACTGTCTCGGCTATTCCGTTATCATTGCTTCAAAACCGTAGGTACGTTCATATTATATTTACAACGCTTGGCTAGTCTCTTTCTCGGTTCAATATCCACTCTGCTACGTAATATTCTTCTTTTCCTTTTGAAAGCTTTCCTGGCCAACGCTATTCATATCGTGATTGACGCAATCTTCTCCTCATGTCCCCATTACTTTGACCAATTTGGCCCAAAACACTTTCAAGATACATTAACTGTTCCACATGTTTTCGTTTCTGAACTCCCGTTTTAATATTTAGCATAGCATTACTCTTTCTGAAACAGCATAACCTTTGTCTTGTCTCCATTTATTCTCAACCCATACCAAACGCACTGACCTCCCAAATCGTTCCGCAGACCCCTTGGCTGCCAAACAAACTATAGCTTGATCATCAGCAAACCTGATTTTATTGATTCCCCTCCGACTTTCATTCCAACTCCAATTCTTCCCATGCCTCTTTAACCATACCCTCCACATATACATGGGTCGTTCAAGAATTCCTTAGGAAAATACATAGAAAAACAAATCATTTTGTATGATTCCACATAGCCTTGCTTTGGCTCGCTGCGCGTGTTTTCTCCGGCGTGTCACCAACTTTTTAAGCCGTCGCGAAAGTGGGATTTGGCAGCGGCCTCAAAACAGGCGTCACTGTGAGGGACCACCTCGTGTGACGTTAATCCTTTTCCGGCAAGCTATTTTTTCATACTTGGAAACAGAAAATGCGTCCAGAATCTGGCGACTGCAGCTGATGCTTTAGTGCGCAATTTGAATTTTAATTCCATTATTTTCGCAATCGAAACCGCACATGTGTGCGGCCACGAATCGTCTTGATAAAGAATAATTTTTTCCTTTGCCTAACGATGACTTTTTTTTAAATTTATTGTCTCAATCGGTGCCATAACGACGTTTAATAATTTCGTATTACCGTCCGTCCTTGTCGCGTAACTACTGAAAATGACGTTGTTTTCCCCTGCTAATGCTCTTACTTCCACTTCCGCTCTTCAGTGATATTTTAAAACTGGAGTATCCATTCTGCTTCACTCTGTATATCCCAAAAAACCGTGGCCATAGCATTGTCGGCCGATGTCACCGTATTCGCCTTCCTCGGATCGGCTCCATAAACCCACAGTTTTGATTGTTACTTGGTCTTTAGAGTTTAGCAGTCTATCCATGTCTCGTCCACTGTTGTTCTTCGACGCAGAAACTCGCCAGGATTGAGATGGGAAAGCGCCCAACGAGGCGAACACACACATGAAAGTGCTTTCATTTTCCACAGAACGATGCGATGCACCCATCTTGCCGAGATTTTTTCAAAACCCCTTTTTTCGTGCGAAAATGAAAATATTGTACCTTTGAAATTTCTTTAGCCTCTATTAACTATTTCGCGATATTTGATTCGTGGTGAATAGAAACCATATCGTGGATTTTGTCAATAATTTCCTAGGAAGTCACTTCCACTGGACGTCCCGAAAGATGTTCATCGTTCATGGGTGTTGGGCCACGTTTCATCTCATTTCCCCAACTGGACAATAGTGGCAAACACGGGAGCAGGTGAGGATCAACATCGGCTTCGAACTCTTCCGGGCCTTTTGAAGTGCTAAATCACCGCACGCGACTCATTTTTTTGATGACTTGATATTTTTGCATTCCAGACTGATGGACCCTTTCCTCTGCACTAATGTATTATACTCTCATTGTGGCATTGCCGTTTTCCTGCGAGAAGCGCTGTCACCACCTTCACCCTCCTCGCCCAATGCCACCTCAATGACATTTACATAATACCTGCAAGCCGCCGCAAGGGTGTGTGGCGGGGGATGCTGGACCACCACCCCTATAACTGAATAACTCCACTTGCAAAACCTACAGATTTCATGGTAATCTACACCCACACAGGCGTCTATATTCATGCACAAACCATTTTAACATACTTATATGTAAACACCTACACTAGGAACTAACATACACATGCAACTACGAATACACCTTTGGTCTACACAGCGTTTAATCTTGTCGTTGCTTGTTCATCAAATGTCTTTACTATTTCTATAATGACTTTGCTTTCGTATAATAATGTTTCCTGATTGTCCGCGGAAAGAATAAGTATTTGTATCTATCTGTCCTGGAGTCTATCTCCCTTATCATATCTTATTTGTGGTCGGACCCAACCAAATAGCGTGGGGCCTTAATAATTCCTTAATTGCCATTGCTAAACTCGTTTGTTCTCTACCTTTACTGTGCGGGACTGTATCGAAGGTTTTCTTGAAATCCAGAACTACTGCATCAACTTGTGTGGTGCTTTCTCCCGATTCAAGTGAATGGTGAATAAAAAGTCCCAATTGGGTTTCGCAAGATCTGCTCTTGCTAAATCCGTGCTAATGGTGGCTTGGTGTCCTCCTGCCATCAATAAATCTTATTACGTTCCTGACAATAGTGTGTTCTAATATTTTACATCAGTTCGACGCTAAAGAAAAGGGTCGGTAATTGATTGGTTTCTCTTTGTCGCCGCCTTTATAGATGGCAGTTATGTGGGCTCCAGTCACTAGATACCGAGTCTTCTTCTATCGATGTAAGAAAAATACTTTCTATAAACAAAGCAAAACCTTCTGCTTAATCCTTAATTATTCTAGCAGCTATTCTTTCCAGACCTTTGTGCACTGTTGGCTTTGATACTACGGAGCTGATGTTCTGTTCCTTTCTTGGTCGATGCTACCTATCTATGCCACTCATGTGTTCCCAGAATGGCTGCGGAAGATCGTTTGGTGCGTTTGCATATCTATTGTAGACGCTCGGGATAAACTCGCGTCAAATGTTTTCCTTTTTCACCTTTTGTGTGCTCGTCTGGGTGCTCCCATGAATAATGCCCCCACTCATTTGAGAAGACGCACTCCTTTGCTTTTCTAAAGGCGATTGATTACCTATTCGTTGTTGCACCCGAATTACCACGCGGGTTGTTAGATCGTGGTGCATAAATACCCAGTTGCGTGAGACATTCCAATGCGAAGCAATGGGACACCTTCGCGCCATCCGCGGAACCACCTCTTTCGTCCTAGAAAGGCTTCTCAGGAGTACTCATATTTGTCTTCACGTCTAGAATGCCTCAATTAAGGCACCTTCCCAATTAATTGAAATCCGCTTCCTGATCATCTTCCCCCCGCAATGATCACCCCTTCTCTTAAGTGCCATTTCTTTCATTTTAATTCTCTCAAGGAATTCCGATTACAAACTCCTCGCGAGGTTAATTTGTTATTGATTGTTAAATTCGCCTTTATCTCGTCCATAACCAACTGTTGGGAAGCCTGCGCTTTCGTTTTAGCGTCATAGCCGTAGACCCATGACTCTCAACTCCAGTTATGACCTATTTTAGAAAACCGGGGTCATCGTGTGCGGCTTGGTATCAAGTCCTCTGCCACTGCACCGTGAAATTCTCGACGTTGGCGGGATAAGGGAAATGCGGCGATGACCATTCCGAAAAGGAACTTGGCTGATTGTTTTGAAAAGTGAAAGCGATGCTGGGATGAGCGTGTGAGGTCCCGAGGGGAGCACTTCGATGGGGTGACTAAGGCCTCCTCACTGTTCTAGGTGGGCTATTTTTCGCAACGTATGGTATGGCAGGTCACACTCTGGACTGACCTCGCGTGTGTTTGGCTAACGATGCTACAGAGACTTACCTTGCCTCACTCCTTTGCCAATCTCACTTCGCTCTGGCCTTTCATCCCCAGCCGTGATACCAACGCGAATACACAGTGCGCCGGCAGACACTTTGACGGAATCATCCGCGCCCGCCAATGAGTGGCCACCACTGCCGGAGTCCCGTAACGTGCAAACAGTCAATCCCGAAGTGGGCGCGAACACACACTCGCGGGAGACTCCGCTGAAGGCACTGCCGAGTCATTCCCCTCTGCGCATCCTAATTTGTCGACTGCAAACACTTTTAATGCGCGCAAACACTTCGCCAGCCAGCCTCGTGGATTGCGGTGCAACGAACACGGTCGTATGCGCTGGCACTGTCTCTCCGCCGTAAACTCACGGAGCATGTTTTTCCTTGGCGACCGATGGAAGTGGAGGAGGGCGCCTAGCCCGCGACGAGGAGGCGGCGAAAGCAATGGGGCCGCATATCTGGGGTTCCGGATTCGAGACCCAGTCAAGGCGAACCATTGCCACCGTGGATTTCTCGAAATTCTGAAATGTTGTCCAGATCTCAATGCAACCTCTTGATTCCACCCCTCCCCTCTCATCACACTTACCCCTGTTCACTTTAAAATATCAAGTGGCTTCTCCAATGCCAAATAACCAAAAGCATTACCTGAATCCACGATTAATAAGTACCCTATTGAACATAGTATCTATCTGGTATGACTTCGGTTGCATCTCCTGCTCCTTGTCTTCCTGGAAGCCCATTCTGTTTTTCACTGCACCGCTATGTATTCCGTGCACTTCCTATTCCCTCCTCATCACTTCAGTACTCTTTACAGCATTGTGGCCGAATTAAATATCAAACTGATGATCCTGTTTTCCTCAAATCTCTTTGTGCTATTCTTTTTCTAATTTGGTATCGTTTAACTAATTTGAAATGGCCTCTAGGGAAGCGTCACTTCCCCGTCGGAACTTTCACTCAAGAAGTGACTTGGTGTTATTTTGCGATATTTCATGGACGCTGACTCTCGGTCAATAATTTCGTTGGGAATGGTCGTCGTGGCTTTTTTATTCGTCCGTCTATCTCTTCTACAGGTATATTCAGTGATCGCACTGAATTCTGGGCTGGTGCGAAGATACGTTGGGGGTGCTTGAGCCCCACGCCAAATGATGGGATGGTGGACGCGCTCCCGGCGTTAATTGACCCGCCCGAAGGGAGAAAATCGGCAATTCCCATCAACGTCTCATCAATAATCCCAGCATCGCCATCGATGTTCAGGAGATTGCGGCCCCACAGTTGTCGTACTCAGCACCACAAATCACATAAAAAGGCCAAGAGACAGCTCAATGACACCACTGCATACGCCACCAACCACCAACATTGACCCAAACCCTATTTTTCAAAAACACTTCATGTCATTTCTAAAAGAGAGAGGTCTCAATGAAGGCCCACCTGACGAAAATCTTCCTGCTCTCCATCCTCTTATTGCTAATGACCTTGAGGACGTTAGCTGCGTGGGATATCAAACTTCTTGTCCTGTAGTCCTCACATGATGCAGCCTTCACCTTTTTCGAAATAGGTACCAACACTGATCTCACAAAGTCTTCCGGCCAGAATCCTTCCTCATAGATTCTACGAATCAGTCCATATAGATTCTTCCTCCCACATTTTCCTAAGCCTTTTAATATATACTCGTAGAATATAATATGAAACACTATATATGTACAAATATTTATATATATATATATATATATATGAATATATATATATATATATTAATATATATATATATATTAATATATATATATATATATATATATGAATATATATATATATATATATATATATATATATATATATATATATATATATATATATATATGTCGAGGGACGATAACCAACGAAGGGTTGCCTTAGAATTAAATAAAGAGGTAGGAATAAGCGTAGTCAACATAGAGCAGGTAATGGATAGAATACTACTAGTAGAGATAAAAGCAGAACCGACGAACTTGGTTATTATTCCGGTATACATGCCACTGAGCAACCAGATGTAGGAAGGGGTCGATAGGATATACGATCAATTATAGGACATGATTGCGTGTGTTCCTGCAGGGAAACCTTTGATAGTAATGGGGTTTGGAATGCGATGGTGGGAAAAGGAAGAGATGGTGATGTCGTGGGGGACTACGGTTTAGGCACGAGGAATGACCGCGGGGAGAAAGCAGTTTAGTTCTGCACGAAACAGGGGTTAGTCATCACCAACACTTGGTTTAGACACCACAAAAGACGCACATATACATGGAAAATGCCAGGTGACTCAGAAAGGTATCAGTTAGATTATATTCTGGTTAGACTCAGGTTAAGGAACAGTGTGATAAATTTCCACAGCTTCCCGGGAGCGGATGCTGTGGAATGCCGGGACTCTGACCACAATTTAGTTGTTATGAAATGTAGAGTCCGTTTCAAAAAGATAAGGCGGGGGCGGCGAGTTAGAAAATGGAATGTAGAAGCATTACATTGTTTGAAAAGGAAGGAATACAAACACGCGGTTGAGGAAATCATGGAGGATGGTAAAGACCTAAGTACTATCGAAGAATAATGGGAAAGTATCAGGAAATGGTTGTCTAAAGCTGCAAAAGACGCTATTGGAACCGTTAAAGGACTAGGAAACAATGGATCACGGATGAGATGATTACAAAGATGGATGGCCGGAGAAAATGGAAGAATGTAAACACAGAGGTAGGCAAAATGAAGTACAAACAGTTTAACAATAAATTGAGGCGGGAAACAAATAAAGCAAAAGAAGCATGGTGGAAGACGCAGTGTGAGGATATGGAAAGTCTGCAGAGGAAGGGTGAAATCGGTACGCTGTACAGCAAAGTTAAATCTTTATCGGGAAGTAAGAAAGGAAGGTCGATGATAGCAGTTAGAAATAAGGCGGGTGAGATAGTAGTTGACCCTGGAAAGATCCAAGAGAGATGGAAGGAATATATAGAAGAACTGTATAGTAACGAATTCAGACCAACAAAGTTAGACATTGAAAAAGAAAATGACGTAGAGGAAGACAGCTTAGGTCCAGGCATACTAGACAATGAGATAGAAAGGACATTAAGGGAGATGAAACTAAATAAGGCCGTGGGGGTGGATAACATTCCCGTGGAACTTTTAAAATGCTTAGGAAAGTGTGGGAGGAAGAGGCTATATGAGCTGATGCGTAGTATATATGAGGAAGGGATCTGGCCGGAAGACTTTGTGAGATCAGTGTTAGTTCCTATTCCGAAAAGGGTAAAGGCTACATCATGCGAGGACTACAGGACAATAAGTTTGATACCCCACGCGGCTTAAGTTGTTTTCTTGATCATCAACCAAAGGATTTTGAGTAGGGCAAATGATTACTTAGGGGATGACCAGTTTGGGTTTAGGAAGGGGAGAGGTACACGTGATGCTATTGCAGTAATGAGATTATTAATCGAGAGGAATATAGAATACAACCAGAAGGTATTGGAAAAAGCGTTTGATAGAGTTAATGTGGAAAAACTAAGGAGTATATTGAAGAAAATAGGAATAGATTGGAGGGAAAGGAGACTGATCCGCAACCTTTACATTTCTCAGACTCTTCAGGTGCGAGTGGGGAAATAGGAGTCCGAATGGGCAGTGTTAGGAAGAGTTGTAACGCAGGGTTGGCTATTATCACCGTTACTGTTCAACCTGTGTGTAGGGGAAATGATTAAAGAGGCATGGGAAGAACTGGAGGTAGGAATAAAATGGATAGGAACATTTTTTTTTGTTTTTTTAGGAGTCACAAAATGTTTTATTTAATAGCTGTGTCCATCCAAAATCCTACCTTGACCTGTAGATTACCTAATAATAATATAATAATAATATATATATATATTATATATTAATAATACTATTACTTAATAATAATTAATAATAATATTACTAATAATATATATATATATATATATATATATATATATATATATTTATATATTTGTGTATATATATGTATATACCGGTTAAGGTAGGTTTTTGGATGGACACAGCTCTTAAATAAATATTTTGTGACTCCTAACAAAACGCAAAATCCATCATCCTACTCTATATCAGGTCCCTCCCTCTTCATCTCTGAGTAATTTCGTCCTCCCTTCATCCCGTACAACATCCCTACCCTGTTCCTTCCCTTTCCCCGTTTGCCTAAAATTCTAACTTCAATTACAGACTAAAAAATCCCGCTGCCGGTGAATACCCCCTTCATCAACTTTTCCTAGGAGGGAATAGGGATATAGACGCAAGGAAAAGGAATAGGAACATATTTAGAAGAGAAACACAGGAATGATTGGGGAGGGTGGAATCGAGCAGATTACTAGCTCAAAAATGTATCCTTCACCTGGACTTGAACCAGGGTGTCAGTGATTATAACAGATATGTATATATAAATTTATGATAGTAGTATACAATATAATTATAGCTACGATAAATAATCATTCACTTGGATATGGCCTTATCGTTGGGAAGAAAAGTGACATCGTGTATCTAAATGTTCTACACTTAATCTCTTTAATATAATTGATATTATCTCTCCTATCGTAGTACGATGGGGATTATAATGCATTTCAAACATCATTGCTAAAGAGATATACTTCTAATTTCTTCTAGAGATTTAATCTGTAAACATATTCAACATCATCGCTGGAGAGATATCCTTCCAATTTATGCAAGAGATTTCGTCTGTAATATTATCTGCGCTCCGTGAGTGATACCTAACATAGCTGCTCCAATATTTTGGGTATGCTGCTAAGTTCTTCATAACAACATTTTACTAATCCATCCTCTCTACGATGCACGCGATTCAATTCGGCAATCAATCCAGCTTCTTGAGGATCCCATATACTTGCAGCATATTCTAAATGAAGCCTAACCGACGACAGATAACATTCCTCTTTGACCTGTTCATCGCATTAACCCAGTGATTTTCTAATAAATCCAAATTTTAAACTTATCTTATTAGTTACTACGAAGTCAATGTCGTTAACGTATATAAGAAATGAAGAGGTCTGATAACACTTCCCCGGGGAACACAGGAAGCAACCTCTGCTGCATTAGAAGTAACTCGTAACTCTATGAACACTGGTTGTACCCGATTAGTAAAAAAGTCTTTAATCCAACCCCGGATATTTTAATCTTGCCATATACATCTAGATTTAATAGTAGTTTAATATGAGTTACTTTGTCAAAGTCTTTCTTAAAATCTATAAAAATCGCGTCCACTGGAGCATTACTCCATCCCGACATAAGAATATCGCCAACAAAAAGCGCAAGTTGTGTCTCGCAGGGTCTACCTTTGTGGAAACCGAGCTGATTTTTTAATAATAACTCCTGATTATCGAGGTGTCTCAACATCGAACTAGCAACTACAAGTATAACCTTGCACGAAAAGGATGTGAGGAAAATAGGTCAGTAATTACTCGGTTCATACTTGTTTCCGTTTTGAAAAAAATTGTGTTACGTTAGCCGTTTTCCAATCTCTGGTGACCTTGTGATCTGCCAACGACATCTTAAATATTATATTTTAGATACGGCGCAATTTCCGAAACTAGATCTTTAAATATACAAGCGGATATTTCATCGGGCGCGGAGGATTTATTAGGCTTAATATTTGTCCGCAAACCCTCTGTTCCATCATTTGAGAATGTGTTTCCGGCAATTTTCGGTTGGCCGGCTTAAAGAAAGGTATTTATCGGCGCAGATGTTCATCGTGCGTGACCGAAGTCGCAGGAGAAACCTTCCCAATTCTTCCAAATATTTAAACAAAGGCTCGGTAAAAACGGAAAAAGTTACGTATTCAAAAAACTACCATTTTCAAACCACTTACGTGTTTGGTGAACCCATATTTGTCCAGCACATGTTAAAAAACGTCATTTTCACCTCAAGTCTCTTTTATAACTTTCCTTTCTCTCTTTTCTGTCGTTTTAATTTTGAAAATTTATCTTAATCAGATTGTTTATTTTTAATCACCAAGGTGATAAATGACATTCACTTGTACCGCCTGAATGGGGAGGCTCTTGCGCTAAATAGAGATACCTGTGGATTTAATACGCAGCGCGTGTGCGTGCGTGCATCGGGTCGTCTCCCATCAGAGTGCTTGAACATGTCCACTTGTCTCGCAATCACCCCACTCTCTGCCGCATTTGCCGCTCCCATCTGCGTTCCCCCGTCAATACAGTGACCTCCCGAGCGACTGAAGGGTACACGAGTCTAGATCCAGCCCGAGGTCAAATGCAGTATTTCCAGGGGCCGCTTCATGCCTCGGCCCCGGGTCATCCAACCTCGATTCGTCGGAGGTCGGCTTAGGATTGGTGCCGCGAGTGCACGCATTCGCTGCCAATACTCACAGCGGCTCCGGCCAACTACCGATTCGGAAAAACGGCTCTCTCACTCATGCAATGGCTCACTCATTCGTATGTGCGCCTCTCATGGCGGCTCAACCGCTGGAAGCAAATAACGCAGCAGGAAAACGTCATTTAGAGAGTGGAAAAGGGTAGTGCTCGTCTTTTTTGATTTCTATTATTTTCTCAGTCACAATTTTTGCTTAAATAAAAAAATCGGCGAAACACGACGCAATGAATGTCAAACTAAGTATTTGTTCCAGGTTTGTGCAACATCTCCGTAGTATTTTCAAAGAATATCCATCTTAAACCGTACGAGTCCCATGGCGTGGTGAGGGCAGGTATCAGCGCGAAGGCGGGCAGGGGGTGCGGGGGGGGGGGCGAGTGCGTCTGGCGCCGTCTGGTAGGCGCCCAGGGGGGGGGTGGAGGGGTCCTTCGGGGTGGTCCGACATCCCTCACGATGGCGGGGGCACCTGCCGAGCGCGCCACCTTGGTCGGGGACAGCAACCGCCGCCCGAGTAACCCACGGGGGACCCGCCGGCGCCTCTCCCTGCAACATCGGCTCGCCATGGCGCCACCCTCGTCCCGAAGCCATCCCCTCCGCCGTCGTGTGAAGCGTAGCTTGGCCAATGTCTCGCTCGTTGTCCCGAAAACCAAAAATGCTTTTTCACATACCATCCTGCAAGTCTCCTCTAGGGCGCCCTGCAGGGGGTGATTGCAGAGCAGACTAATTTGACCCAAAAAACCTTTCCCTATTAGCGCGGTCGTACATTATTCTGATCCCCTTTTGACTGTAGGGAAAATTGACATCTTAAATATATCTCTTCTACACTTGACCTCTCTTATTTTATTGACTTGATCCCTCCCACTGTAATAAGATGGAGCGAATAATGCATTTTTAACATGACTGCTAAAAACACGCCCTTTCAAAATCATGCGAGATATTCAATCTGCATTTTGACCTTTCCTTCGTGAGTGATTCCAAACCTAGCTCCCTAATAACACGTGTTTCTAGTCCCAGTCATCGACACATACGAGGGTCATCCGGAAAGTAGTACCCGTTCGTGCCGCATGAAGTGCTGACGACGCGAGTAGCCGCTGGACGAGGTCAGATAGCTTCAGTGGCTTGTCTGCCTTCTCTGAGCCAAGTTGCGTGACGCTAGCATTGCCTGTGTTGTTTCTGTGATTGTTTACAATGTTTAAAAAAATTGAGAACGCCGCCAGTTGTGAAGTGAGGGCAGTGATTAAATTCCTCGATGCAAGAAACGTTCGCCCATGTGATATTCATCGCCAATTAAAGGAGGTGTATGGAGACAATGTAATGGACGAGTCGTCTGTTCGGCGGTGGTGTCGCAACTTCAACATGGGGAGGGGGAACACACACGACGATGAGCGTTCGGGGAGACCGTCTGTCATTACAGACCAACTGGTGAGCTCAGTTGACGAATTCGTGAGGAACGATCGGCGCGTCACAATTGATGACATCTGTGAGCATTTTCCCAATGTTTCTCGAACAATTGTTCATGAAATTGTTAAACACCATCTGCATTATGCAAAAATTTGTGCAAGATGGGTCCCTCGCGTATCTCAATGAGCTGGCGGCGAAGGACTATGCAGCAGGAATACAGAAACTTGTCACACGTTATGACAAATGCCTTAATTTGCTTGGAGATTATGTTGAGAAGTAGTTTAAAGTATCCTCTTTCAAATAAAATTTTTTATGTTTGTTAATATTTACTTTTGTGTCTTTATTTCACGAACGGGTACTACTTTCCGGATGACCCTCGTATTTACCCTTGTGATCGCTCGATTCATCTTCCCCACCATCCTGTGTTTGCCTTTATTATGTTCCCATTTCGTTCAGATCTATCTCTATTAATAATATATATCTATAATATATATATATATATATATATATATATATATATATATATATATATATATATATATATATATATATATTATTAATATTAGGTAATCTATCGATTAAGGTAGCTTTTTGGATGGCCACAGCTACTAAATAAATATTTTGTGACTACTAACAAAACACGAAATGCAGCATCCTACTCTACATCAGGTCCCTCTTCATGTCTGAGTACTTCCTTCCTCCCTTCATCCCGTCCAACATCCCTATCCTGTTCCTTCCCTTTTATCTTTTGCCTAACATTCTCCCCTCTATTACAGTCTTCAACATCCCACTTCTGGTCAATACCCCCCCCTTCAGCCACTTTTCCTGCCTCCATAGGATTTCTCCCAACAAACCCCTCTCCTCGCCCACCACACTTCCTCATTTGTTTCATTCAGTCAATTTTACTTTCTCCATTCTTCTCCGAATCGACATTACAAAAGCTTCCAATCTACGTCCATCCTTCTACTGCAATAACCACGTTTCCGCGCTATACATAGCTACGCTCCAATCCAAGTTTTGGCGAGTCTTTTCTTAATATCCTTACTCAACGTCCCTGTCATCAACTCCCTCCTCCTTGTGAAAGCCTCTTTGCCTAGCGCAATTCTTCTCCTTACGTCCCCACCACTTTGACCGTGTTTGTCCAAACATTTCTGGGATACGTAAGCCGTTCTACCTGCTCTAGTTTTTGCCCGCCCACTTTGTCTTTCGGGAAAATCGCATAACCTCTGTTTTATTTATATAGGTATTCATCCGGTATCTATCGGCCTATATTTCCAATTCACTCAGTAATGCTTGCAATCCCTTGACTGACTGAATAACTAGAGCGTGGCCATCACCTATGCCAAACCTAACTGATTCTACGAATTCCCCTCCGACTTTCATTACTACCTCTAGTTCTTCCCATGCCTCTTTAATCATTTCCTCTGCATACAGGTTGAAAATCAACGGTGATAATGGGCAACCCTGCCTTACACCTCTTCCTAACACTACCCATCCGGAATCCCCGTTCCCTACTCGCACCTGAGCAGTCTAAGACATGTACAGGTTGCGGATTAGCCTCCTTTCCCTCCAATCTATTCCTATTTTCTGCAATATACTCATTAGTTTTTCCCAATCCAACTCTATCAAACGCCTCTTCGAAATCTGCGATATAGGCAAACACGACTTGATTGTATTCCATAATCCTCTAGATTAGTGATCTCATTACAGCAATGGCATCACGCGTACCTCTCCCTTTCCTAAACCCAAACTGATCATCCCCTAAGTAATCATCTGCCTTTTTCTACATGCTATTGTTTAATAACTTGAGAACATCTTTAGCTGCGTGGGAAATCACACGTATTGTTGTGTAGTCCCTCTATGATGTAGCCTTTATCTTTTTCGGAATAGAAACTAACACTGATCTCACATAGTCTTCCGCCCAGATTCCTTCGTCATATACGAGATCTGTTCCATAAATATCACGACCTTGATGTTTTTTTCAAAAATGATTTATTTATTCATATTATCTAATACACTTGTGCCTACTTTTTTCAATCCTCGAAGCACTTCAAAAAATCATTTTATGTGATATTTTTCAGCTCCTCCTTCGATGCAGTCTTTATCTCGTCAATCGTAAGGTAGCGTCATCCTTCCATGGGCCCTTTCCGTTTCGGGAACAAGAAAATGTTACTGGGGCCAGGTCTGGGGAATACGGTGGCTTCTTCTTCTGGTGGCGTGTTCTTCCCCAAATCCGGGCGTTTGCGGCGGATTTCTTCGCGCAAATTGCGCATAACTTGGGGGTAGTATTATCTATTTACCGTTCCACCCTGTGGCAAGAACTCATGATGCACCACGCCCCTGCAATCGAAGAAAATTGTAGGCAAAACTTTCACATTCGACCGAACTTTGCGCGCTTTTCGGTCTTGGCTCGTGCTGCATCTTTCGTTGGGGTGATTGAGCTTTAGTTTCCACGTCATAAACATAAACTCATGATTCTTCACCCGTTATGACCCCATGGAGCAAATTTGATTCCAACACCTCATTAGCAATGTCTTCATAGCCTTGCTGTTTTTGGTCGAAATTGAGCAATTTTGGTACGAATTCGGCGGCGACCCGTGTCATGCCCAAATCATTGCTAAAAATCGAATGGCACGAGCCAATCGATATGTTTAGGTCCTCAGCAACTTCTCTAAGGGTGATCCGACGATTGGCCAATAGTATTTTCTTCACTTCATCAATGTTTTCGTCTGTTGTTGACGTGCTCGGGCGTCCGGCACGCTCTTCGTCGTTCACATCGTCTCGGCCCTCTGAGAGCACTTTGTATCACCGATAAACGTACTTAATTTGTTTTTCATGCAAAGATCCATGGTTTCCTTGTCCTTTTCTTATTAACTGTTCCTGCATTTTCTTTTACGGCTTTCGGTATCTGAATTTGATTAATTCCCATTTTTTCGATAGTACTCAGCTCTTTTCCCTCATCCATAATTTTTTCTACTACCTGCTGATACTCATTCCTTGTGAATGTATGTAATGCTTCTATAGCTTCCGGTGTTCTTTCGTAATTTAGGTCTACATATTCATGTTCAAAACAACCGTTTTCAAGCATGGACCTTATCAAGAGTCAATTGAGAAGTCGCTTTATTGATGAGACCCCGAAATCTTGCCTAAATTAAAAAAAAACAACGGATAGACTTGACTTAACCAAACTTCCCCAGGAGATGCGAGGCCATTGCTCAGGTTAATGCTCGTCTGCAATTGTCATGAGTCAATTTTATGGATACCTTACAATTTAATTTAACAGTAAATAATATTATTATTAAGAGTGATGTCAAGTTAAGAAAGCCGTCGAAAAAGTAACTCCCAGTAAACTACTCACAAAGCTAGAAGCATATGGCATGGATAAAAATATCCGCGGTTGGATTGTAGACTTTTTAATCGGTCGGGTTCAAAGGGTAGTGATGGATGAAGTAAGCTTAAATGCAGTAGAAGTTACTTCAGGTGGTCTCCAGAGAAATTTCATCGGACCTCTTTTATTCCTACATTACCTTAACGTCTTTGACTCCGTATTCACTAATAAGATACGTTTATTTGCCGATAGTGCAGTGGTTTACCGTGATGTCCGTGACCCTGAGGACACAGCAGCTTTGCGAGATGACCGTGACGCTATGCAACGTAGGTGTGACCCTTGGCAATTCGAATTAAACTTTAAAAAGGTGTTAGCGATTAATTTTTAGGAGAAGGGCAATTCCCATCCGAACTTATACTGCATTGAGAACAACAAAGTGGAATGTGTAGACACAATTAAATACGTGCCTAGGCGTTACCCTCACTCACGATCTCTCCTGGGTGAAACACATACTAGGGGGAATATGTGGACAAGCTAACAAAAAATTAAGATTATTAGGGTAAATGGTAAATGTGATGGAAAGGTCAAAGAGAAATGTTATCTTTCGTTGGTTAGGCCTCATTTAGAATATGCTGCAACTATGAATGGGATCCTCACGAAATTGGATTGAATGCCGACTTGGATCGCGTGCGGCGTAGAGGAGCTAGATTCGCCAAACATTATGATAACTTGAGAAGCATATCAAGATTCGGTAGCAGGGGAACTTTGGTTGGAATCACTCACGGAGCGAAGGTTAAATTGCAGATTTAAGTCTCTGGCATACATTAGAAATGAAATGTCTCTTTAGCAGTGATGTTGAAAATGTATTATTACCCCCATCGTACTACGGTAGGAGAGATCATGTGAATAAAATTAGAGAGATTAAGTGTAGAAGAGGTGTCATTTTTTCCAAGAACGATAAGGGAACAGGATGATAATGTTCGACCATGGTAGAGTTAAAAATATTCGGTTCAAAATTAGTGTGGTCACCCCCTGCCACACACTAAGCGGTGGCTTTCAGGGTATTAAACCATACAAAATCATCCGGTCGCATTTATTCTACCCCCCTTTGGTTCGACTGAAAAAAGGTTTGGTGCGCAGGCTGACGCCCGCGAGCCCAGGAGGGCTCAGACATTATCTCTTGACGTCATGTCAAACATAAAGAATCGGAAATGGTCGTACCAAATTTGAAAGTTAGTAAGCGTCCGAGGCTTAGCAGTAGTGATCGTCAGTCAGCCATTGTCAGCCATTAATCCGTATAGTTCATAAGCATTTCGCGATATCACGTACTGTTACGACAAATAGGTTTGAGAGATGTTAAAGTTACCAATCGTTTTAATTTAATCAATTTTGCTCTCCAAGGCATCGGAATAATAATCAGCTCCGAGGGAAGACAAATCCAACAGGCATCCGTCATCCGACCCGGAGTCCGACGAAGGAAATATTATATAGCACTAATAATTTGTAATGTAATCCACCATATAATTTTTACTCGTGGTTTCAGTACTTTCAGCGTGGTCTTTCGTTAAAAAATATTAATGGTAGATATTAACACAAATAATTTTCTATTTGCGGTACATATTATTACCATGACGCAGTAATATTGGAGTGAATTTGCGAGGAATCTAATCTTTGTTGATGAAGTTTACCTTATTGACTTATTATGTATAACATTTTGGCCAATCTAGAAATCTTTTTTCAAGAAATGCCGACCATATTTTGTCAGTAATTTGTAAATGTTTTAAATGAATGGTGGTAAAACGTTTTTTACTCGTTAGTTATTTTGTATGACGTGGGCCAGTGTTGGGGACTTCCTGAAAGAGGTAGTTTTTCTCTGTATTTGTGAGGGAAGCTCACGATTAGGTGACTTCACTTTGATTCATAGTTTAGCGAGGCCATTGTTATCCAATGCTGACTGTTTCATGAATGCATTGGCCAATCAGAGTTCGATCTCGGAAATTATTAATTTAAATTCTTTGTCACATTCCGTTGGGGATGAATCGAAGAAACGCATTTCCGGCCCCCAGGGACGGGGTCAATTTTGCGTGTGGTCACTATCGAATTCTTTGGACGTTCATTTTTTCCTTCCGTTGTCAATTCATAGTTTGGGCGATGCATTTATGCACTCGGGAATGATTTCGCAGAACATTATGCGCCATCTTAAGGTGCATCAAATAAAGGGAATGATTTCGCAGTTGGAGGGGAGTAAGGCATTCGCCGCGCTAGGGATTGGCCGTGGGTGGACGCGGGCAGGCGGTGACGAACGATCCAGAGGGGACACAGCGGCGGGTCTTGAATGCTCGCGTCGCGAGTTCCCCTTGGACTCGAGGGATCGACGCTCCACCGCCCTCGGTGTGCATTTCGGTTGAGTGCATCTGCATGATGCCCTGATTTAAGGGTGTGTGGCATGGGATGACCCCATTTCAAGGATACGCCGAATTAAATGCGACTTAGAGGTTACTCACCAAAGGGGAATTTATATAATTCGAGCGGTGGAAATAAATTTTAACAAACAGCTTATTGTAATTGTTTCTACCCAGTGTTTGCATCGGACATCATTTGTTTATATTTAAAGCAAATGAGTCACCAATCACAAAAAACTTTCTGCATTTCTTTTATTATATTTTGGGCAAAATATCTGTAAAACATTTGAAATTTCGTGTAAATTATGAACGAAGTTGTTTATAGTAAGATACTTTTACTTTCCGACGACGCTTCCGACGCTAGTTTGTTTTGGGGACACGTCACGCCAAGACGGTACGGAGTAGGGAGTTCATTTTTTTCTGGAAAAAAGGGTAAAAACGGCACGGGCTATGTCCGATTCGGATATACTTTCATGGGCAATGTTAGATCGATAAAAAAATATTTTGTAACGAAATTTCAATCAATGCTCACAGATGTTTCTGCGCGTGTTTCACTCAGAATGAAGATTCCGAATCATTCATTCCCTTGAATGAGGTCCTCTTCTGATGCTGCCTGATGTGCGGCCGTCATCCCCCTGGCACGCGTGCCACTCGCACACACTCTACAAGCATTGGAGAATAGGAATTGCCATTACGGGACATTTGATTTGGACCTTCCCTCGTCCACCCCAATCGCTTAACTGACCAACTCCGATGATGAAGTCACGCACACGAGACCTTATATTTTTCTACACTTAAACTAAGCTAAGATTTAAAGTCGTCTTGGGTGTAGCTATGGAACAATTATAATCTTTGTTCGCAGCTTCGCTTTTGCAGTATTCTTTGCTGTCTCAACAATGAACGTCTGAGCTGAACAATGGATACTTTATCGACCGCAACTATAGAATCTCAAGTAATTGCTCATTTAATTAGAATAATTCTAGTCTCAACGGAAACTTCTGTTTAGAAGTGTACCGTATCCCGTAAGTGCCACTGTCAATGCTAATAATACGATCTGCGATCACGCAATCACACTTGACGGGCGGTCGGCTGAATTCAGCACTTCAAGCAATGCACGTTCCGTCGTCGGTTCTTGACGTCGACGGCCGCCATTGAGCGCGGGGCCCGTCCACCCACACACGCTCTCTCCTCACCATCTCCGAAGAGCTTGTGCCACTTAAAAACTGCAGTTTGTGACATGCTTTCGTCCTTGAACACTTGAAGAATCATGCTCAATGTCTCCGCACCCGATTTCCTTTTCCTAACCCGACATTTGTTGGCGTGCCGCTGTTCAATCGTTCGCTGCATTTTGCGCTTACTCACTTAGTCACTCAACAGGGGGCCCACTAAATCACGATCTAGCATGGACAAGTGCTCGCAAGCGATTGGCGCTTGTTGAAGGTCAGAGATCCTTCCGCCGTCTACCCTGTGCGTTGCAAGCGCGCTGATACGTATAGTCACTTCAATAAAAAAATTGTTTCGGATACTTTTTATGTAAACCTTGAATGTGAACGTAGAGTCCAGTCAGGATACGGTACAGCCTATCCCAATGTCGACCATTGTGTGGTGGGAGTACTTGCACGCCGAGTTGGGTCGTGAACTATGACTGGTAAATAACGCTGTTGCAATTTATGTAATCCTAACCCAAGGGAGGCCATCGCAACAAGCACTTGGTTCGAATCCTGGAAATAACAAATATTTTTTAGAGGTATCTCGATCCCTACTCGAGGTGTTTTGTGGAGGGCACTTTGAGTGAGTACGCCGTCCGTCGGATGGGACGTTAAGCTGCGGACCCCTTGGCGCGCCTTTCGTTAAGAGTGGGCTGATGCCGACGCCGGGTTTCTCTTCGCACTTCCAACACTTTCCTGTCCATCCCTCCTAATCTCACTTCATTAGATCATGCATTATTCTCCGACTTTGACGATGAAAGGCTTTATTTCCCCCACTATACACCCGAAATGCTGATAACACAAGTAAAAAGTTTAAAATCAAATTCAACAGGCGTCGATGGAATCAGTGCAAGAATGCTAAATGTTATTCTTCCAGTAGTAATGCCTATGATACTAGACGTCTATAACTGTTCACTCAATTACTCTATATTTCCTACCTTGTGGAAATCTGCCCTAGTTCGACCGATAATGAAAATAACAAATCCGAAAGAAATGTCTGACTTCCGACCTATTGCACTTCTTTGTTATATTTCCAAACCTCTCGAGCGAATTGTTCATACGGTTACAGTTGAGCAACTTACGCGGTACAATTTCTTCGATGAGTATCAATCGGGCTTTCGTAAGCTCTATAGCACTCAGTCGGCTTTGATAAAGGTAACTGATAATATACGCAAATCCATAGACGCAAAAAAGGTAACAGTTTTAGTCCAACTCAATTTTAGCAAGGCTTTTGATTCAGTAGACCACGGCATACTACTGGAATGTATGAGCAAACTCAAGTTCTCTTACTCTGTGCTTCGCTGGTTTCGCTCCTATCTGTCTAATCGTCAGCATTCTGTTAAAGATGGAGATGGGAATGTATCTGTTTTCCAACCTGTCCTATGTGGAGTTCCACAGGGGTCAATTCTCGGACCTTTATTATTTACTATTTTTATAAAAGAACTAGCTACCATAATAACTCATTGTAAACATCACTTTTATGCTAACGATCTACAGATATATCTTGAGTCCCACCCCTCTGAATTCAACCATGCCATTGACTTGGTCAACAAGGATATCCAACTCATCTGTGAATGGCTGACTGAAAATCGGCTAAATCTGAATCCCAAAAAGACCAAGTCCCTAATGGCGCAAATGACTCTAGCTGTCGGTCGCCTCGCCTAAAAACCTACTACTACTGAGTGGGTTTTTCTCTATCGCCGCCGTAATGGATGGGAGTTACATGCGCTCCAGTCGCGAGATACTAAGCCTTCTTCTGTTGATTCAAGAAAAATACTTTGTGTGAAAAGACGGGGCAGTATCTTCAGCTCATTCCTTCAACGTTCTGGCAGGTATTACTTCCGGACCTGTGTGCTTTGTTGGGTGATGTTCTATTCCTTCTTTGGTCAGTGTTATGTCACTCATGTGTTCTCAGGATGACTCGTTTGGTGCGTCTGATTCCCTATTGTTGATGCTCGGGGAAAACTCGTGTAAAATGTTCGCCTTCTTCACGCTGTCTTTAATAAGTTCGCCGTCTTCAAAGACTGTTCAGTTGGACGTTTACTCTGAATTTCCGTAACGTAGGACCAGAATGACTTTGGATATTCCTCTAGATATTCGCATAGCATTGTAGTTTTGAAGGAGTGTATGGATTTGCGCATTATGCTGTTTGTTTTACCGCGACATTCTTTTGGTTTCTGTGTGCATGCATTCGAAAATTAAAATACCGTCACCACTTTTTAAACTCTTTTTAAAATTTAATTTCAGGCTTATTTGCTCTCTGAAAGTCGGTCTGACTTCTCTGCTGCACCATCTAGGTTTGAATGGAATGTACGTCGTCATTATTTCGCGTGCAATATTTAAGGATTATGTCCAAGTGCTCCCCGTATCGGCCGTAAGGGTTTTTCCGGTCAATTCTGCAGATTCGTTTTTTAAATACATTCTCGTAATCCAATGAAACTTGCTTCGTTGTAAGTATAAGCATATTTCACACCTTTCTTTGTTTATTTTCACGAACTCAGTCTTTCCTTATGTATTACTTTGTTAATAACCATAAACACAGTAATCAACCCGAAGGTCGGTTTAGTAGGTGATGGTAGAGTTCATCCAGTACTAAGCCCGACGGCGTGTTAAATTAACATATCAGGGAAGGGGGGCCAGTTCCTTTCCCTGTGCCGGTTATGGTTTCCCAGGAAGATCTAGTACCCAAAAAATCACGTAGCTTAGTGGAGCTGCAGGTGTCCAGAGTGCCGTGCCCGGGAATCGCACCCGGGACCCTCCAGTCAGCAGTCCAACGCTATACCCACTGGACTACCGCAACCCATATACACAGGGTCGCACCCAAAAGTGGTAGGACCGATTTTCTCTGGCGCGAACGGAGCGGTGAAGGGGAGTCTGCCTGGCAGGGTAAGGCGGAGGGGGCTCTTAGCAACAGACCAACACCAACCTCAGTCGCCTGCGGTCTGTCGTTGAGTGAGGACACCGTTTTTAGTGAAGCAAGTTTTTTGTCCGCGTCGGAAAACAATATGAATCTGAATTAAGAGCAACGTTATTCCGTGAAGTTTTGTGCGACACTCGGGAAGACAGCAACTGAGACCCTCGATATGATCAAGCAGGCTTATGGGGACACTGCCTTAAGCCGTTCCACAGTATTTGAGTGGCACAAGTTGTTTAAAGAGGGTAGGGAGCTCGTTGAAGACGACCATCGCTCCGGACGGCCGTCGACGGCAAGAACCGAAACGAATGTGGACAGAGTGAGGACACTGCTGAACATAGACCGACGCTTAACCACTGAAGAAATTGCAGGTGCTCACCCGCCTGCGAGAACGCGTGCAAAGAGTCCGACCGGCCATCGCAAACTGCTGGGTGCTTCATCATGACAACGCGCCGTGCCATGGCTCGCTCGTCTTCAGACAGCTCCTGGCCAAATACGGCGTTGTCACGTTGCCGCACCCGCCCCATTCTCCCGATCTGGCACCACCGAACTTCTTCTTCTTCCTCCTGATGAAAAGACAGCACAAGGGACGACATTTTGATTCGATAAAGGCCGTTCAAGAGGCTTCGACGAGGGTCATCAACGGCATCCCCAAGGAAAATTTCCAACGGGCGTACGGGGAAGGGGAGCAACGTTAAACTAAGTGTGTAGCAGCTCAAGGAGCATACTTTGAAGATTATTAAGTCGATGTAAGTATATCGTCAATAAAATTCTTGTAAAAAAATCAGTCCTACCACTTTTTGGTGCGACCCTGAATATATATATATATATATATATATATATATATATATATATATATATATATATATATATATATATATATATATATATATCCAGATATAAGGGAAAATCAGCAGCAGCAAGGCTGAAGACGCGGGAGAAGAAGACCAAATTAGTTAGAATAGGAACGTGGAATGTTAGAACAATGATGAGGACAGGGAAATTGGAGAATGTTAAGCGAGAGATGGAAAGGGGATACATAGATATTTTAGGTCTATGCGAGGTGAGATGGAAAGATAGCGGGGATTACTGGAGTGATAATTGTAGAATAATATACAGCAGCGGGGACGAGAGCCAACGAGGGGTTGCCAGTATTAAATGAAGAGGTAGGGAGAAGCGTAGTCAACATAGAGCAGGTAACGGATAGAATACTACTAATAGAGATAAAAGCAGAACCGACAAACTTGGTTATTATTCAGGTATACATGCCACCGAGCAACCATAAGGAAGAAGAGGTCGATAGGATATACGATCAATTAGAGGACATAATCGCGTGTGTTCCCACAGGGAAACGTTTGATAGTGATGGGGGATTGGAATGCGACGGTAGGCGAAGGAAGAGATGGTGACGAGGTCGGGGACTACGGTTTAGGCACGAGGAATGACCGCGGGGAGAAAGCAGTTGAGTTCTGCAGGAGACAGGGGCTATTCATCACCAACACTTGGTTTAGACACCACAAAAGACGCACATATACATGGAAAATGCCAGGTGACTCAGGAAGATATCAGCTAGATTATATCCTGGTTAGACACAGGTTTAGGAACAGTGTGATAAATTCGCACAGCTTCCCGGGAGCGGATGCGGACTCTGACCACAATTTAGTTATTATGAAATGTAGCCGCAGTTTCAAAACAGATAAGTCAGGGGCGGCGAGTAAGAAAATGGAATGTAGAATCATTAAATGGATTTAAAAGGAAGGTATACCATCAGGCTGTAGAGGAAATCATGGAGGATGGTAAAGAGCTAAGTACTATCGAAGAAAAATGGGAAAGTATCAGGAAATGGTTGTCTAAAGCTGCAAAAGACGCTATTGGAACCGTTAAAGGACTAGGAAACAATGGATCACGGATGAGATGATTACAAAATTGATGGCCGGAGAAAATGGAAGAATGTAAACACAAGGGTAGGCAAAATGAAGTACAAACAGTTTAACAATAAATTGAGGCGGGCAACAAGTAAAGCAAAAGAAGCCTGGTGGAAGACGCAGTGCGAGGATATAGATAGATAGATAGATAGATAGATAGTGGTCTTTATTTGGGCGAAATTGAGACCAAATGGTCCCTTCTTCCATTTGGATATGGAGAGTCTCCAGAGGAAGGGTGAAATCGGTGCGCTGTACAGCAAAGTTAAATCGTTATCGGGAAGTAAGAAAGGAAGAGCTCTGCTAACAGTTAGAGATAAGGCGGGTAAGGTAATAGTTGACGCAAGAAAGATCCAAGAGAGATGGAAGGAGTATATAGAAGAACTGTATAGTAAGGAGCTTAGACCAACAAAGTTAGACATTGAAAAAGAAAATGACGTAGAGGAAGACAGCTTAGGTCCAGGCATACTAGACAATGAGATAGAAAGGAAATTAAGGGAGATGAAACTAAATAAGGCCGTGGGGGTGGATAACATTCCCGTGGAACTTTTAAAATGCTTAGGAAAATGTGGGAGGAAGAGGCTATATGGGCTGATCTGTAGTATTTATGAGGAGGGAATCTGGCCGGAAGACTTTGTGAGATCAGTTTTAGTTCCTATTCCGAAAAAGGTAAAGGCTACATCATGTGAAGACTATAGGACGATTAGTTTGATATCCCACGCAGCTAAAGTTGTTCTTGGGATCATAAACAAAAGGATAGAGAGTAGTTCAAATGATTACTTAGGGGATGATCAGTTTGGATTTAGGAAGGGAAGAGGTGCGCGTGACGCCATTGCAGTAATGACATTATTAATCGAGAGGAATATAGAACACAACCAGGAGGTATTTGCCTGTTTTGTAGATTTCGAAGAAGCGTTTGATAGAGTGAATTGGGAAAAACTAATGAGTATATTGCAGAAAATAGGAATAGATTGGAGGGAAAAGAGGCTAATCCGCAACCTGTACATGTCTCAGACTGCTCAGGTGCGAGTGGGGAACAGGGATTCTGGATGGGCAGTGTTAGGAAGAGGTGTAAGGCAGGGTTGCCAATTGTCACCATTGCTGTTCAACCGGTATGTAGAGGAAATGATTAAAAAGGCATGGGAAGAACTGGAGGTAGGAATGAAAGTGTGTGGGGAATACGTAAAATCAGTTAGGTTCGCTCATGATCAAACTTTAGTTTGTCAGTCAGCCAAGGCTTTGCAAGCGTTGCTGAGTGAGTTGGAGGTTCAGTGCGACAGGTATGGGATGAAAATCTATATTAATGAAACAAAGGTTATGCGATTTTCTAGAAAGAAAAAGGCTAAGCTAAACATTAAAATAGGAGGGCAAAGATTAGAGCATGTAGAACAGTTTACGTCCCTCTGTAGTGTTTTGGACCAACAAGGTCAAAGTAGTAAGGACGTAAGGAGAAGAATTGCGCTAGGCAAAGAGGCTTTCACAAGGAAGAGGGAGTTGATGACAAGGACGTTAAGTAAGGATGTTAAGAAAAGACTCGTAAAAACTTTGATGTGGAGCATAGCTATGTACCGCGCGGAAACGTAGTCATTGAAACAGGAGGATAGACGTAGATTGGAGGCTTTTGAAATGTGGGTGTGGAGAAGAATGGAGAAGGTGAAATGGACAGAGAAGAAAACAAATGAGGAAGTACTTGGTATGGAGGGCGAAGAGAGGGGTTTGTTAGGAGATATCCTATTGCTATTGACCGGCAGCGGGATGTTGAAGGCTGTAATTGAGGGGAGAATGTTAGGCAAACGAGGAAAGGGAGGGAACAGGATAGGGATGCTGGACGGGATGAAGGGAGGAAGAAAGTACTCAGAGATGAAGAGGGACCTGAAATAGAGTAGGATGCTGGATTATGTGTTTTCTTAGGAGTCACAAAATGTTTTATTTATTAGCTGTGTCCATCCAAAAACCTACCTTAACCGGTAGATTACCCAATGATAATAATAATATCCAGATATTTTGGTCGTACTATTACTTTGTTTGTTGGTGATAGTGGGTAGGTCGTCGAGCTTACATCTATCTGTAGGCTATTTGTATTAGAATCCAGGGGTCTGTGAAATGAGCCCACGAATAGGCTTCTGTCGTTGCAGTCCTTTATGTTGCTCCAAACTCTTTCTATGGCACTTGCGTCGAATTTATAACGCCGGATGCCGAGTTGTGAATTTACAGCAGTAATTACTCCCCTTCCCGGGGCTATTAGGCCACTGCCCTTTCTGTAATTCCCGTTTTGAAGAACTTCACTGTTTGCTATATTTTCCCTGAGCCAGCTCATCTATCTAACTATTTATGTCTGCCTTTTTGCCAACAAAAATTCGTTCAACATCCGGTATTTTGTTTCTATTGCTATTGCAATTTAATGTTATAATGTTCAATTGGGCGATCACCTTTCGATTGAGGCATTTCTGATGGCCGACGAAACTGTTTCGCTAATATTAATTGCTAACACTGGCATTAGTTTTAGATTCACTCAAATGTCTCTCTTTATCGTTTTTCGAGGCGCAAATTTAATTGTTTTTACGCGAGTTATGTATTAAGTGCTTATTCGTCATATTGTTTTTGGGATCTGAGAGTCATAGCCCGATCTGGTGTGACAAAAGTGTCTCGATCTTTCTTTATTTTCCCGAATATATGACCTGCGCTCTTTCGCTCGTGAATCCTGAGGAACCGCGATGCCTCGGGGGGGCTGTGGACCTGGCGATCGAATGGAGGGGTGATCGAGACGAGGGGAGGTCGAGGACGGACGAGGCGTCTGCTCTGATTGTTCTCGGAATAGTAGTAATGATGTGGGAGGCGAACCGGGAGAGTTCGGCTCCATCTGGAGGTTATTGGGGGATTTCGATGAGAAAGCAAGGGAGTGTCCTTCCTCCTATGGAATATGTTTGATGGATTTTTTAATACGACAGTGTTTAGCGATGCGGGGAGTCTCCCGATAGCGCGTGCCTCGGGTATTCGGGGATCGTCCAAGGGTGAGAGGCTGGGGATGGCGACAAGAAAATGTAGCCATTGCACGCTTTAAATATTGTTCATGTTGAAGTCTAGTTTTAATTTCCATCCATGGAGGGGAGTAGCCCGTGGGCTCATCTTCTTACATCTCGTTCACTCACACTGGAAATGTCACCTGGTATTTGCCCATTTTGTCGTTTTACTGCGTGGTTTTTACTGCTTGTTTACACGAGAGAGGTCAGCATTTGTCTCACCGAAGCACGGCGTTTATCTCTCAGTCGATTGAGGAGGGCTGACTGGCTGATGGCCGCCGTGGTCGCGTTGGCGTCCCAAGAGGCGGCGTCTGCCTGGCGCCGCCCCCACCTTCTGGATACTCCGCGCCGAGTCGAGGGTAATGTTGGAATTGGCGCTTGGGTAGAGTGAGTGGCTGTAGAGAGCTGTGCGCGCCCCTCCGAGGGCACCTGCCCTCGGAGGGACTGCAAGGAGAAAAGCGGGCGGGACACTAGGGACTACTCCCAAGGACAACGACCTAGACGTGGTGGGCGGAAGGGCGCTCGTGCGTTCCGATGACCCCTAGAGCCTTGCTGGCGGGAGCAATGATGACTGTCCCTGGTAGGCTGCCGGATTGGTCGAAGGTTAGGAGCAGGGACGAAAGGTAGTCCGCGCAGAGCGTCTGTTCTTCCTTGAAGGAGGCGTCTTTAAAGGCCCCAGTGAGCGATTGTTTTCAGGGACGGCAAGCTCTCCTTACAATTTAAACTCGAAATCGTAAAGGAAATCATAGCGGTTTATCAAAGTTTCATTTATTACAACCCCTCGCGATATTATTCAATCACTTGAAGAATTCCCGTAAAACGGTGAAATGTGGTAGGCAATCGTGAATCGGCATCTGTGGAGTGCCTTGTTTCAATCACAATTGTCAAATAGTTGTTGAGATGTGTCCTGTTATGTTTAGTAAAAGAAAGATTAAATAAGAAAGAAGTCTACTTAGTGTTTTACAAACTGCTTAACATTAAATACAGGTATAATATATGATTTGTTGAGGAAAGTGAACGCGCTGATCATATTTCCTCCCTGTGAGTCAAGCAAATGTTTACGATGTGCAAAGCGTGTCTGGTCGGCTAACGGAATACATCGGAATATAGGTTTGTAAATGATAAATTTATCTATGTTTAGAGAAAGAATGCGAAAGTTTAATTGCCACTTCTTATTGAAGTGAGTCTTAATTCTGAGGCAAATATGTACCAAGCTTGTGTCGTCCAAGCCAATCCTTGTGTGAAAGATATCGATATTTTCGATCTGAAGCATTTCCATAAAAGTATATTGAAATTGGGAGTAGCCTATGCTTATTTTTACCCTATTTGTACAAAAAATTAGGAGCTTTCCTTCGTGTCATCTTGGTGTAATTGGTCGCAAACAAACAAATTATTTATCAGATTAATATATTGTTAAGATTAAGATACGATGCCGAGTGAATGTTGTGATATGACCAACTACATGATATGTTATTATCATCGAAAGCCCTTAGGTATTTACGAAAAAAGTAAACTGGTTTTTCCACGATATTATTTATTTTCTGACTCATTGATTGCTGTGACTTAATTGGAAACTCTGAGATTAAGACGGTGAAAAAATTGAAATCATGTCATTGGGACTAACGACCTGAAAAATTGTAATTTGAAGAGCTTATATTAATTTTGCATTTCTTATCCTTTCAGGATGTTAGTAATGGACTTTCTATTACATAACGGGCATGATACAAAAGGTTTTACAATTAAATACGTATGGATAGGTCAAAATTGGTGCAAACATATTCAAGCGCTGTAAAAACAAATTTTGAACCAATGATTCAATGACACAGCCAAAATACCATGATTAATGGATGACAAAGGAATGTGTTGAACCACGGAAGAAAACTTCCTTTTATGTCAAAGGACATGAACAACCGGTTGCGCATGTGCTACAATTCAAACAAAGCCCTTATTCAAGGTTTCATATTTAGGACCCACTTATTCCTAAGAGCTCCCTCTGCTTTTATGCTCCGGTATTGTTTCTACTTGCCATTAAATGTGTGTGATAATTGAATGTGTGGCATAATTAAAAACCTGTCAATTCTCATGTTGTGGAAATAAATAGTAGGGTTGTCATTAAATGATTTTGAAATTAACGTTGTTTTACTATCAAAAGCGATAATAATGGACACGATTAGGAACATCCTGGGGGGAGGAAAACCCACCCACGACCCGAATCGAACCCGCGAGCCTTGGGCGGGGAGATGAGGACGTCACCCCGCCGCCACCGGGCCGGATATTATTTAATTTCTATTGCATTACGCATTTCACTGAAGGATTTTTGTGTTGAGAGCAGCGCATGAATTATTATTCCCATTGCATGCCGCTTAAGTAAGCCTACTTACCTCAAGCTATGAAAGAGACATAAGAGAAGAGATCATTTCGAAACGCCACGGATGGTTGCCAAGAGAGCAAATGGCTTTCAGCAGGTTCCTCAGCGAAGAAGGAAAATCTCATCACGCTCGGAATTTCAGTGTGTGTACGCGCTATTGTCAGGAGACAAGGAGAAACCTCGCACCTCCTTCGGGTAGCGAAGCTGGGTTAGGAAAATGAATCAGTAATATTGAATAAGTATTGCTCATTTAAACTCTGAACGCTTTAAGCCCAATAAATAAATAAGCTGAGAGTGAAAGCATCCTCCCTTGAAAGAGGTGGCTTGTGCCACCGAAAATTCGAAAACGTGTGTTTCTTTTCTGTGTGTTCCTGTTTTCGATCGTGAACTTAATGTACATTATTATTCCCATCAGTGAGACTTTCACATAAGTTTTATATTTATTTCATCATCAGGATTTAAATCCCTCGATTGGTTTGCTGAAGCCCTCCACTCCATTCTTCTCTATTTAGTGTTTATTCCCTCGCCCTCTGATAGGTTCCCTGTTTTACGTCCTCCTTAATTTGCCCAATGTACTTGTTTCTTGGTCTTCCTCGTGGGATCTTTCCTTCCATTATCTTTCTAATCAATCCAATTTGCCTCAAGGTATGTCCAATCCATCTATTTCTTTTTCGCCGTACAGCTCACCGTATGGTCCTTTCCTCTTCTGCTCCTCTATATACTTACTTCATCGTTCCTCACTTTGTCCGCCCATTTAATCTTCAGCATTCTCCTCCAGCACCATGTTTCAAACGCTTCTTTCTTCGTTGGTCCACTTATCCAATATTCCATGTCTCCCCACCGTGGAGTGCCGTGCTCCACACGAACGTTTTGACCAACTGCTTCATTGTTTGCAATCTTATGTTCTTTGAACGTGGTGGTTGCGTCTTCTCAATGAACGTCTTCTTTGCTTGGGCTATTCTTCGCTTGATATCGGTCGAGCTTCTTCCATCCCTAGTTATACTGCTGCCCAAGTAGATGAAGGGTTCCACTTGTTCCAGTCTCACCCATCGAAATGTGATACATGCATTCAGCCTCTCCCTTCCACACGCACAAGGATTTTCGTTTACTTCTTGTCGATGCTCATATTATATTCCCCAAGTACTTGGTCCATAGTATTCAGGTTTGCTTGCAGGTCCTCTCGCGTCTGTGCTACAACTGCGATGTCGTCTGCGAACCGCAGCATGTTCATTTCTTCGCCATTCACCTTGACTGCGTTGATGCCCAAGTCGTGCGCTTCCTTTATTGCCTCTTCTAGATATACGTTGAATAGTGCTGGCGAGAGGTTGCATCTTGTCGAACTCCTTTGTTTATTTCGGCTTCTATTTTCCTTCCGTTTTTCATTTGCATGGATGTTACCCGTTTCTTGTAGCGGTGAAGGATTATTCCTCTGCCGTTGTAGTCCATTCCATGCGCTTCTAGTATCTTAAAAATGTTGCTCCATTCGACATTGTCGAAGGCCTTCTTCGAGTCCACGAATGCCAATGGCTTTTGAACATGG
>NW_027286997.1:495000-665000 GCF_022747635.1 Hetaerina americana | reverse complement strand
TCGACCTTAGGCCAACCCTCCGATCATGCAGGATTCCCCTTAACCGATTTGGGGTCCACTACACGGCGGAAGCGGCGAGTAAGGTAGCGGATACTCGACCACTGTAGGCCTTTTTTAGGATAGAGGGCAGGTCACTTGATGGGTCGGTAACATCAGGGGCTAGCGCGTATAATATTATTAATAAAAATATAAGAGTCGCCGACAACACTGGCATTGATTTAGAAAGACTTGTGACACGCGCTTCCTCACAAAGTCGTTCTAAATTACAGTCAGTCACAAATAAGCATGTTATTCAAAATAAAAATAATTTAAATATACTAGCTATAAATTGGCAGAAGCCTCAAAAACAAATCAGCGGATCTAGAACACATAATCCAAACTCATTCCGCTGATATAGTATTAGGCACAGAGAGTTGGCTATGTAATGACATGAACGACCAAGAAATTTTCCCAATAGATTTCCGACGAAGTTTACCGACACGATAGAGATACAAGACCCGGAGGAGGGGTTTTTGTGGCAGTTAAAAGTCATTTTGCAAAGCAGGCAAGTTTCATTTGAAAATAATAACATAGAAAGTGTTTGGTGCACCTTGCTACGGACAAATCAACCCAACATAAATTTTGGCTCTTTCTACAGACCTCCAGACTCAGATTTGGAAACACTTCATGCCCTCAACGATCGAATTTACAATTTTACACGTAAATATAATAACAGCATCAACATAATTCGTGGCGACTTAAACCTCCCTGGTATAGATTGGGACAATAATATCGTTAAATCTGGGACCCGCGATCGCGAATATTGCAATTCCTTGATAACATTGGTTCAAAGAAACTCCCTCCATCAAGCAGTACGCATGCCCAGCCGTGGAAAGAACATATTGGACCTATTTCTAACAAACACGCCTGAACGTATTATTAGTGTATCAACTGACAAGGGCTTGATTGCCCATAAAGCAGTTAATATCCACTTGGACGTAGAAATAAAAAAGATTGTTAAACCAAAAAGAAAAATTTGTAATTACCATAAGGCACTCTTTAAAACTTTTGCCAATCAATTAAACTCTTCACTGCCCGAGTTCAAAACCCCCTTAAGTCATGCCAACGTGGAAGAAACTTGGACAGAATTTGTCAATATTATGCAAAAAGGCATCATAGATTTCATCCCTATAAAATACCACAAAGCCAATCACGACCCCAGGTGGTACAATAAAGACGTTAGAAAAGCCCTTCGAAAGCAGATAATTTACACTCTAGGGTAAAGAGGGCAGGCATGAACACATCATCCCCTGAGAATAAACAATTATGGGACAAGTATAGATCCTCTAAAATTGAAACCAAAACACAATTACGTAGCGCCTTACTAGACTTTAAACGCAAAGTACTTTGCGAGTACTTGGACACTGACCCCGAAGCTTTCTGGTCATATGTTAGGGAAGTAAATGGGAGTAAACAAACAAGTGGCTTGCTTAAGGGATTGTAGCAATGTAATTCATACAGACAGTGAGGGTAAAGCTAGCATCCTAAATTCATTCTTCCAAAGCGTTTTCACGAACGATGCTACCACCGTATATCTTCCAGAAAAACACATACTCAACCCACGGAAAAAATAACAGCGGACCAACAAGGAATCTCAAATTGCTTAATGAGATTAAACCTAACAAATCCCCCGGTCCCGAAAATATACCAGCTAGATGATAAAACATATAGCTTCAAACATTGCCCCGTACCTTGAATTTATATTTAACAAATCCCTCACAGAGTGCAAAGTCCCTAAGATTTGGAAAACCGCGCAAATGACGCCTATTTTTAAAAGTGAGTGGTGACAGTGAGGACCCCAGTAATTACAGACCTATATCTCTCACTTCTATCTGTTGCAAAATCTTAGAGCACCTAATTGTCAGTTCAATAATAAGATACCTTGATAACATTAACTTTTTAAGTGGCAATCAACGCGGATTCAGGAAAACCCGCTCCTGCGGAAGCCAATTAGGATTATTTACACATGACTTACTTTTGTCGGGTGAGAGAGGTAGGCAAGTGGATGCGATCTTTTTAGATTTTCAAAAGGCATTTGATAAGGTTCCCCATGGTAAACTCATTCATAAGTTAAAGGTGGCGGGTATAAACAAGGGTGAAATAAATTGGGTTGAAGATTTTCTTTCAGAGCGGGAACAGAGGGTAGTCCTTGATGGCGCTAGTTCCGGCAGCATTCGAGTCACGTCGGGGGTACCCCAGGGAAGCGTAATCGGGCCGTTGCTTTTCTGGATTTTTGTTAACGATTTGAACCGCGAAGTGAAAAGTAAAATTAGGATGTTCGCGGATGACACGGTGATCTATCGGGAGATATCTGGGGATGAGGATCGTTTTATTCTAGCGCAGGATTTAGATTGCATTACTAAATGGTGTTCTAACTAGGGATTGGCATTAATTTATAGTAAATGGTCGGGGGTAAATTTCTTTAAACGATCAACGGGATTTGCTTACAAATTAGCTGGAGTTGACCTAGCAGTAGTTGATACGGTAAAATACCTAGGTGTTACATTCACAAAAAGCTTAACTCGGGGGACTCACATACGTAAAGTCTGCGGTCAAGCATATAAAAATTGGGATTTATTAGACGCATTGTCGGCAAAAAAGACTCCAAGGTCCCGGAACGTTGTTGCCACGCTCTTGTAAGGCCTCATTTAGAATATGCATGCAGCGTGTGGGATCCGAGTGAAAGAGGCCTCATTCGGGAAATTGAGAAGGCCTGGCAGGCGGGTCCTAAAACGCTTTCACGATAAAACGAAAAGCGTCACTGACATGCTTATGGAGTTGGGGTGGGAATCATTAGAAGAGAGACGATTTAATGCAAGATTGAAATTAGTAAATAAATTCAGATCCGCATGTTTCAGCACCGAGGTCTCGCAAATTATTCGCACTCCTACATACATTGGTCGCTTGGATCATGCATGCAGAACTAGCCGTCCCAAGGACTCCTTCTTCCTACGGACAATACGGGATAGAACTGCAGTGTTATAGATAGCAAAAGATAGCAAAAATTCCACTTGCCACCCTCAGCGTCTAAAAAATAACTAGTTCTACTTAAATGCATGCTCTTCCACCAACTCTATGTGTTTTGTTATAATAAACCATTCTTTCCGAATGACCTCATTCGTGTTCTGTTCATCTGTTTTTAAGTCTCCCTCTCAATCCCTCGTCCCTCTCCGCGGGGGGAAATTCTTGCTACCTGCACCGTTGGGTCGCATTTCCTGCCTTTTAGAGTCTGCTCGGGGGGTAGAGTGTTTTGTGGTGCATGTTCATGTGGTGGTGGAGTTTCGCATTCTTGCTTGTTGTGTCCTGGCTTCCGTGTTGTTGGATGGCTTTCGTGCTGCATCCTGGGGTGCAGTTGTTTGTTGATTTATGGCATATGTGTTTGCATGAGTGTTGGATGAAGGGATTTTTGCATGAGTGTGTGCGCTGCTGTGTGTGTAATTTTCCATGTTGTTGTTTTGCATGTGGTATTGTTCCTTTTTACGGTTGGTGACCTAACACTCCCCGCCACACGCCCTTGCGGTGGCTTGCGGGGTATTATGTAGATGTAGATGTATATATATACATGTGCGTCTCCGAGGAGCGTTTTATTTTAAATAGATATATACCTGTATTTATCCCTCCCCGGACTACAACCTTGACATGGTGGAAGGGCTTGCGCGTTCCGATGACCCCTAGAGCTGTGCTGGCGGAAGAAATAATAATTGCTCCTGGTAGGGTCACCCATGGGTCGAGGGTTAGGAGCCAGACGAAAGGTAGTCCACGCAGCGTATATTCCTCAGTGAGGCGGCTGCAATGGCGTCTGACCCCAGTGGGGCGGCAAGTAAGTGATGATGTCACGTTAAAAACACTATTGAGAAAGGAAACGGGAAACCACCTCAATTATCATTCCAAAGATAAATATACTGGTCACTACAGAGATTATAAGTCCTGGCAACTACGGGGCTCGGCAAAATTGGCCGTGTGACGTGCGCGGCAGCCGGGGAGGCGATGCTTCCGCGGTCATCATACCCCGAAACCCTTTCCAGGAAAACGGTAAGCGGCAGAACAGAAGACGCAGGAGAAGATCAAATTAGTTAGGATAGGAACGTGGAATGTTAGGGCAATGGTGAGGACAGGGAAATCGGATAATATTGAGCGATAGATGGAAAGGGGAAAAATAGATATTTTAGGTGCATACGAGGTGAGATAGAAGGATAGCAGGGATTACTTGGGTGATCAGCATAGAATAATATACAGCGGCGGGGACTAGAACCAACGAGGGGTTGCCTTAGTATTAAATAAAGAGGTAGGAATAAGCGTAGTCAACATAGAGCAGGTAACGGATAGAATACTACTTGTAGAGATAAAAGCAGAACCGACGAACTTGGTTATTATTCCGGTATACATGCCACTGAGCAACCAGATGTAGGAAGAGGTCGATGGGATATACGATCAATTATAGGACATGATTGCGTGTGTTCTTGCAGGGAAACCTTTGATTGTAATGGGGTTTGGAATGCGATGGTGGGAAAAGGAAGAGATGGTGATGTCGTGGGGGACTACGGTTTAGGCACGAGGAATGACCGCGGGGAGAAAGCAGTTTAGTTCTGCACGAGACAGGGGTTAGTCATCACCAACACTTGGTTTAGACACCACAAAAGACGCAGGTGTACATGGAAAATGCCAGGTGACTCAGAAAGGTATCAGCTAGATTATATCCTGGTTACACTCAGGTTTAGGAACAATGTGATAAATTCGCACAGCTTCCTAGGAGCGGATGCGGACTCTGACCACAATTTAGTTGTTATGAAATGTAGAGTCCGTTTCAAAAAGATAAGGCGGGGGCGGCGAGTAAGAAAATGGAATGTAGAATCATTAAATGGATTTAACTAATGAGTATATTGCAGAAAATAGGAATAGATTGGAGGGAAAAGAGGCTAATCCGCAACCTGTACATGTCTCAGGCTGCTCAGGTGCGAGTGGGGAACGGAGAGTCCGGATGGGCAGTGTTAGGAAGAGTTGTAACGCAGGGTTGGCTATTATCACCGTTACTGTTCAACCTGTATGTAGAGGAAATGATTAGTTTATGTTGGACGGGATGAAGGGAGAAAGAAAGTAGTCAGAGATGAAAAGGTACCTGATGCAGAGTAGTATGCTGGATTTTGTGTTTTGTTAGGAGTTACAAAATATTTATTTAGTAGCTATGTCTATCGAAAAACCTACCTTAACCGGTAGGTAACCATTATATGTAGAATTCTGCATGTCCGGGTTTTCACCGCGTTGTTGTTTGAAGCCGACAACAGTTTCGCCGAAGTTTCATCCGGCGTCTTCAGGTCGAAGATGAACTGTTGTCGGCTTCAAACAACAACGCGGTGAAAACCCGGACATGCAGAATTCTTCAAGCCACCGCCGCGAAAATCTACGCAGCCATAAACCATTATATGTATGTATATATATGTATATATATTTTTTTTAGGGTAATCTACCGGTTAAGGTAGGTTTTTGGATGGACACAACTACCAAACAAATATTTTATTACTCCTAACAAAACACTAAAATATGTATATAATATATATATTATATATTCATGTATATTACATATTCATATATATTATATTTAATATTCATACATACATATATATATATATATATATATATATATATGTATCTGTATATATAAACCAAATGCATTTTGTACTCTCAGCTGGCACTCTGATCTCCCAAGACATCCGGCAGTAAATGGTGTTTCCACGTGAATTTAAAGACGACAAAATCCTTAATAGATTATTCTACATTTGAAAGTACCTATGTCTCTGGAGAATTTTACCTGCACTCGACAACAAACCATTCATTCTACATACAGTGGCCACAGTGAGCGGAAATATTAAATTTTGTTAAATCGGCTTTGACATGGAAAAATGCATAAAAAAGGGCTACACATTTTTTAGAGTTTGTGTTGTCATGCGTGAATTTCACATGCCTTATTGGGCTTAGTACAGGGTGAACTCTACCTTCACCTACCAAACCGACCTTCGGGTTGATTACTACTGAGTTAATGGTTTATATATATATATATATATATATATATATATATATATATATATATATATATATATATAATGGATGGGGATTGTCTTCATTAGCATCAATGTCGTCATGCATTTAGCTATGTAAATGTCTAGAAATATAACTGTCAGCCATGAGTAGAAAATACATGGTGGAGAATTATATCTACTGTGTAAGACATCTGCTGTTAACAGGCGCAGAAAAATTCACTCCACTTTGCAATGACGTGAAAAAAACCTTACCGAAAGCCCTTTGTTGACGAATAATTGCACCCTCGATTGCAGCCAACCCTTTTCATTCGAATCTGTAAAGCATGTGTGTATAATTGTGCGAGATATTTCACGACATCTTTGAGTATGGTTTCTAAGTATTTTATGATTGGTCTAATATTTTTAATTTTGAAAATGAAAAATATAGCGAAAAAGTATTTAAAATCCCTTTCGTTTGTATCTTGTATCATGTTAATGCTGGCCCCGGTGGCGGCGAGGAAACGTCCTCGTCTGCCAACCCAGAGGTCGTGGGTTCGATTCCCACCTAGGTGGTTTTTCTTCCACTTATTGCTTGGGTGTATGTGATTGTCAAATTGTTATATCAACGTGCGAAATCCGATGATAAGGTTGAAGTGCTATTTTTGCAAATTAAGATGCATATTAAATTTGATATATAAATACAACGGAGAGGAAAACATTACACGGAGTAGAGAAGATTTTAAAAATGCAACGGGGCCCCCCGTGGGCGATTCCCGAACGCCCTGGCGGTGGGTGGCGGGGCACCATGTAGATTATGAATCTGAGAACTTATAAAATATTTTAGGAATACATACAATCTACCGTAGTATAAATTAATTTCCATCAATGTTAGTGGTGTGAGATGTATCGTAAGGAATGAAGGTCTCCTTTGTTTTTTGTGCAACAAAGAAATAGATATGGTTACCTGCATTCTGTACATATTTGGTTTATCTATGGTTTACATTGAACATCAGGACCAGTATCACTGGAGCCGATTTTCAACAACCAGCCTACTGCTTACTTACAGTCCGTTTCAGTCCAGTTTCATCGCGCATGCGTCCTGAAGTTCCTCCAGAATAAAATCAAGATCCGATTTCTTTCTGCAGGTCAATGGAGGAATATATTAGAATTTAAACCAGTGGCGGAAAAGCCTTCCCTCCTTTGGCATAATTTTGAGGGAAGACTGCTTCATTTGCACCGTTCTCTTAACTCCCAAAATGTCTCCAATGGAAGTAAGCCTCATCGCCATCAGTCAGTATGCTGAACTGTCTCGTCGCTTCCCACGCTTAGTTTCATGCTTCTAGGAACTTCTCGTGCTTCGGCCGCTGAGGGAAGGAAGAATCTTTGGGGTAACTCCTGCCGTCAGTTTTCGGACGGATTCCATCGAAACATTAAGAGGCTGAACTATTTTCCAAACTTGCCGCGCTTAGAATCCACCCCGCCTAGCTACTACCTGCGATCATTCGATTCGTGCGATAGAAAGCTTCACGAAATCCACTCTGCCAACGTATCGCACGACGGGTTGACTCAGCGGGAGTACGCTAAAAAGTGATCGTTTAGCCAAGACGGAGAAATTATTACTCATGAATATGTGTTGAAATAAACCCAGTCAGCGTCCAGCAAACTCCATGGCTCACAAGTACAGAGACACGAGAAATGAGCCGTCGCTTAGGAAATTTCTAAGGGCGAGAGGGGAAATCCATGATGATAAACATTTTTTAGTATTTGAGAGATACTCGCCGCCCCTCATTAAAAAAGAAACTCTTTGCTCGCTTTAAATAAAGGTCTTCTTTCGTTTCTCGGAAGGTAGACGCGTCGTTTCCTCGGAGGCGTCCGTGGATCATCCGAGTGTCGGGCGGGCGTCAGTGGGAGGAGCGAACCACCTCCCCTCCCGCCCCACGTGGTGCCCGGAGGAGGGCCGCATGGAGGGGAGGCGGCCGGCCGCAGGCCCTCGCCCTTCCTCGCTGCTCACCTCTCAGTCAGTCCGCCGCTCGCAAACTGGACACACCGCGACATCCCTCAGCCCTGCCGCACGCTGACCCGCGAGACGTCCACAGGTGAGTGCCCCTCACTCCCGGGGGGGAGGGAGGTCGTCCTTGCTTTGTGCCCCCCCGAGGGATTCCCTGAATTGCCCCCGTCTGCACTCGTCCCTCCCTTGGGCGCGCTCCCAGTCACTGCAGATCATTCGAAACCCGGGGCGGAGGATGGGTGCCCCCGTTCGAAACCCCCCCTCTCCCTCGTGCGACCCAACACCCCTGTTTACATTTCTCCCCTCCCCATTCTGATTTCAAAAACGAGAAATGAATGCAATCGCTGTGTGATTGTTTTCCAATAATTGCAAACCACCGCTCTCATGGCTTTGCGGTTGCCGACTCGATCGCTGGGGGCAATTAACTGTGGTGCACGTGCCTCGACGCTCAATGGCACACGGAACATCCATTATAAGTTGGTTTTAGGCTTGCCCTAATGTTTGCCTCCGCCCTTCTGCTGACGTCGATTCCGGCTTCTCCGTGCAAACAGCCGAAGCATTCCCACCAAAAATGCCGCACCGATGCGCGTCTGTGCGCGCTGGTCTGACTTGCGTGTCGTCCTCCGCCTGCTCAGCTCACCTGACTGGCCGCCTTCCGAACATTCCCTCCCGCGAACGGATATCAACCTTGACAGAAGTCCGGCCGCCCCTGCGAAGACTCGCGGGGAATCGCTCGAGTGCTGCGCTGTCCCCAGCCGCGGGGAAAACCCGGTCGCTTCGGGAGGGAAGGGGTGAGACGGACTTGGAACCCATGGGAGTGGGCGGGCGTCCAAGCAAACAGAACGCCGCACTCTTGTTCACTTGAACACCCACCTACCTTCGTGCTTCATGGAGGTGGTGGTCTACTTGAGACTGCGCGAGAAGCTATGTGTCCTCCGAATGCAATGATCAGACGGGAAAGTAGTCCATGTCAGCGGCAGTGACCTTGTACGTTCTTCCTGCAGACGATGTCCACTGGCATTTGCTGTTTTGGTGCTTGAGTGCCTGAATTGATAGATGGATACCAATTTACTCCTTTTAAATTGTTTGTGTGTGTATATGTGCGTGTGTACATATATTATATGAAATATATATATTATTATTAGATAATCTACCGGTTAAGGTAGGTTTTTGGATGGACAAAATTACTAATTCAACAATTTATGACCCCCAGCAAAACACAACATCCCCCCCTACTTCAGGTCCCTCTTCATCTCTGAGTACTTTCTGCATCCCTTCATCCCGTCCAACATCCATATCCTGTTCCTTCACTTTCCTCGTTTTCCTAACATTCTCCCCTCAATTACAGTCTTCAACATCCCGCTGCCGGTCAATAGCCCCTTCATCCACTTTTCCTGCTTCCATAAGATTTCTCCCAAAAAACCCCTCTCTTCGCCCGCCACACCAAGTATTTCCTCATTTGTTTTCTTCTCTGTCCATTCCATGAGAACAACCTTGTCTGCGGGGGATATCAAACTTATCGTCCTGTAGTCCTCACATGATGTAGCCTTTACCTTTTCGGAATAGGAACTAAAACTGATCTCACAAAGTCTTCCGGCCAGATTCCTTCCTCATGAATACTACGAATCAGAATACTATATATATATATATATATATATATATATATATATATATATATATATATATATATATATATAAAGTTGTTAGGATTATAAAGAAAAGGATAGAGAGTAGGGCAAATGATTACTTAGGGGATGATGGGTTTGGGTTTAGGAAGGGCAGAGGTACGCGTGATTCCATTGCAGTAATGAGATTATTAATCGAGAGGAATATAGAACACAACCAGGAGGTATTTGCCTGTTTTGTAGATTTCGAAGAAGCGTTTGATAGAGTGAATTGGGAAAAACTAATGAGTATATTGCAGAAAATAGGAATAGATTGGAGGGAAAAGAGGCTAATCCGCAACCTGTACATGTCTCAGACTGCTCAGGTGCGAGTGGGGAACAGGGATTCTGGATGGGCAGTGTTAGGAAGAGGTGTAAGGCAGGGTTGCCAATTGTCACCATTGCTGTTCAACCGGTATGTAGAGGAAATGATTAAAAAGGCATGGGAAGAACTGGAGGTAGGAATGAAAGTGGGCGGGGAATTCGTAAAATCAGTTAGGTTTGCTGATGACCAAGCTTTAGTTTGTCAGTCAGCCAAGGGGCTTCAAGCATTGCTTAGTGAATAGGAAATTCAGTGCGACAGGTATGGGATGAGAATCAATATTAATAAAACAAAGGTTATACAATTTTCTAGAAAGAAAAAGGCTAAGCTAAACATTAAAATAGGAGGGCAAAAACTAGAGCAGGTAGAACAGTTTACGTATCTTGGAAGTGTTTTGGACCAACACGGTCGAAGTAGTAGGGACGTAAGGAGAAGAATTGCGCTAGGCAAAGAGGCTTTCACAAGGAGGAGGGAGTTGATGACGGGGACTTTGAGTAAGGATGTTAAGAAAAGACTCGTAAAAACTTTGATACGGAGCGTAGCTATGTAGGGCGCGGAAACGTGGTCATTGAAGCAGGAGGATAGACGTAGATTGGAGGCTTTTGAAATGTGGGTGTGGAGAAGAATGGAGAAGGTGAAATGGACAGAGAAGAAAAGAAATGAGGAAGTATTTGGTATGGTGGGCGAAGAGAGGGGTTTGTTGGGAGCAATCCTATGGAGGCAGGAAAAGTGGATGAAGGGGGTATTGACCGGCAGTGGGATGTTGAAGACGGTAATTGAGGGGAGAACGTTGGGCAAACGAGGAAAGGGAAGGAACAGGATAGGGATGTTGGACGGGATGAAGGGAGGAAGAAAGTACTCAGAGATGAAGAGGGACCTGATATAGAGTAGGATGATGGATTTTGTGTTTTGTTAGGAGTAATAAAATATTTGTTTGGTAGTTTTGTCCTTCCAAAAAACGTACCTTAACCGGTAGATTACCTAATAATATATATATATATATATATATATATATATATATATATATATATATATACACGGGAATCGAACGTGAGCCCTCCGCTCAGTTGTCCAAACCTCAACCCCTTGAATTTTATATCCCCTTATGTATTATGTATTAAATATATATAATGTATTATATATATATATATATATATGTGTGTGTGTATGTGTCTGTAGAATATATGTGTGTGTGTATACGGGGATATAAAATTCAAGGGGTTGAGCTTTGGACAACTGAGTGGAGGGCCCACGTTCGATTCCCGTGGACATCTCTCTCGCTTTAGCCAAGTTGAATGTTTTTTCGGTTGCCAGAACTTCCAGGGTAACAATAAGCGTCATAGGAAAAGGTATGGTCACCCTATCCTGATGTGTGAATTTCACCCGCCGTTGGGCTTAGTACTGGGTGAACTATACCGTCGCCTACCAAGGGGACCTTCGGGTTGATTACTGTGCTTATGGTTTTTATGAAAAAGTGTTTATATATATACACACTAATATATATGTATATATATATATAATATAAATATTATATATATATACATATATATATATATATAAAGTATATATATATATATGTATATATATATAATATTTATATTATATATATATATACATATATATATATATATATATATATATATATATATATACACATACATACATACATACATACATACATACATGTGTGTGTGTGTATGTGTGTGAATGGATTTTTTATATGTGTACAAACTTATGTATACTATTGATTGAAGTATCTGAAGGAAATCGGAGTTAACTTAACCAAGAAGTATATGTTCTATCTAGAATTGTTTGCTGCTGTTTAATAACATCTGGTATTGTGATTAACGATCATGTGTTCTTTCGTAGCAATCATAGTCCTGCCCCGTTTTACCTAGGCTTCATTTAATCAAATTCGTTGTCGCATCTTGACGGGCCGAAATATTAATTTGACTGCGACACACTAACAGGAAATGGAATCTTTCGCTCGTGCTCTTGCTTGGTATGGCTCCCGGGTAACGGGAAGTTGTGCCTTCGCGCGGCGGGTATGGGCATGGCGCGAGCGGGCAGGGCGTGGTGGCGGTGCACTTGACCCGCTTCCCCCCCCCCCCCCCCCCCGAGGCACGCGCGCCGCCGCCGTGAATTCTCGGACCCCGGGTAGTCAGCCGGCTCTGGGGAATGAATGCCTGCCCATCCAGGGGGTTCGATTACCCGTCCGCGTGGGTCTTCCTCCCGGACTTCTGAGTTAGTAGTGATTTTGTCGCGTACACTTCGGAGACCCCTCCTGCCTGCTTGGATGAGAGAAGTGAATCTTCGAGGGCGGGGAATGAGTTCAGAGGCAGCCCACCGAGAGTTGAGTCTTGCGACTGTCACGCCTCCCTTCCCCCGCCCGCCTCTTCCTCCACACCTGCCGAGGTCACACCTGCCCCCCCTCCCCTTGCCTCATTCCGCGATGGACGTCGTCATCAGTTTCTCTCACTCCATTTTATTTTCATCGTGCCCTCCTAGGGATCTATTGTTCGCCTGCACAGCGTTGCCATCATTGCCAGTTAAGAGTTATGTTACGGTTAAGTAATGGCGGTGAGAGTTTAATTAAAAATTGAGACGGGCAAAAAATGAAGCCAGAGAACCTGGTGGAAGATGCAGTGGGAGGACATGGAAAGTTTGGAGAGGAAGGGGGAAATTGGTGCGCTGTACAGCAAGGTTAAATCACTACCGGGAAGTAAGAAGGGAAGATCTGTGCCAACAGTTAGAGATGAGTCGGGTAAGCTACCAGCTGACACAGAACAGATCCGAAAGAGATGGAAGGAATGTATAGAAGCACTATATGGTAAAGAACTTAGGCTTACAAGGTTAGACATAGAAGGAGAACATGACGTAGAAGAAGATAGCTTAGGCCCAGGCATACTGGACAATTAGATAGGAAGGGCATTAAGGGAGATGAAACTAAATAAGGCCGTGGGGGTGGATAACATTCCCGTGGAACTTTTAAAAGGCTTAGGAAAATGTGGGAGGAAGAGGTTATATGGGCTGATTCGTAGTATTTATGAAGAGGGAATCTGGCCGGAAGACTTTTAGAGATCATTGTTAATTCCTATCCCGAAAAAGGTAAAGGCTACATCATGTGAGGACTACAGGGCAATAAGTTTGATTTCCCACGCAGTTAAAGTTGTTCTCAAGGTCATCATCTAAAGGGTGGAGAGCAAGGCAAATGATTACTTGGTTTTGGTTCAGGAAGGGGGGAGGCACGCGCGATGTAATTGCAGTAATGAGATCACTAATCGAACATTCTTTTCCTCCTCTCCCAACGATGTCCCCTCTATCATGCTCTCCAATACCCCTCCATTACTTACTCGTCCTGCTTTGGAATTTCTCCCCGCAGCCTCCCCTCTCCCCTTCCATCGCTACTGCTGCAACTGTTCTCTATTCCTTTTCACTCACTTTCCATTTTCTCCCTCCGCGTCCTCGCACTGCTCTCGAACGCCTCCATATATACGCTTATCCTTCTCACTCGATGACCATGTTTCTGAGCCATGCAAAACTCCGTCGCCAGGCAAACATTTCTCTGGTGTTTAATTGGAACATCTTGACATGAGATGCTTGTCGCCCACTCATCGCCCATAAACGCTGATTCTTTAGGTGGAGGATTGTTTGCTCCGTGGATGCTGTGGCCCGTCTCAATAGTTACCATGTTCTTCCGCAGCCTGTGGTTTCCTCGTGTCTCGGAAGCCTGATTCAACCCGAGTCCTCGTGCGATCATGGCAGCAGCGTGCATTCGTTCGATCGGCTGCGACTGTCTATCTGTGCGGGCGCGCACCCCACCCGCACCCCACCCGCACCCCACCCGCAACCCATCCGTCCTGCGGGCGTGCGTCTTTCAACGACCCTCTCGAGCCACGCCCGCCACTTGCGCCCAACTGTTTCTTTCACCAAACACGGCTCCTCCGAAGAAGTAAAGCAAATGTTTTCTGTTCGAAATTATTTTAATGATTCTTTTTTAAACGAAATAAGCTTTCTACATAATATGAACTATGCTTTATGTAAGCGAATTTTTTTTATTAATGCACGCGCGCTTTGTCTTTGCAAATGGTGGAAAAAACAGCCGGAAAAAATGGAACAATTTAATCTGGGAAGCATGGAAATTCGTGTTGGGGTGTAGCCGTGAGAGAGCCCGGGTATCTCAATATTCTCTCGAGGTGAGACAGATTCATTCCATTTGTATTGGGGATGCTATAGAGAACGGTGGAAAGGAGATTTGAAATGACACACTGCGAAGGAATTAATGCTTTCGTTATAGGGTGGCGAGTAAGGTTGGGTCGTATGCATCCCATCATTGGTATTTTTCAACCAGTGATTTGTTACAACTCGACATTGAATATCATTCCTTCCCGCCCTTGAGTACGTTGATGATGTTTTGTTTTCTGGAGACAGCCCTTTACAGCTGTTCGGTCTCCATAGTTGGCTCATATGTAGTGCGTGTCTCGGTTGGCTCTTTTTACACCCGTTACCGTTATTGAGGAATTCGAGCGGCGACCAAACTGGCGAGGCATTAGGGGGCATGGTCTCACGCTTGGGTCTCGGACTGCCTGATGGATGGATGTTGGACACCCTGCGCAGTAGTACTGCCATCTACGTAGCTCCGAATTAGAAATAAACAGATTATTATTATTTTATAATCTACCGGTTAAGGTAGGTTTTTGGATGGACACAGCTACCAAATAAATATTTTGAGACTCCTAACAAAACTCAAAATCCAGCATCCTACTCTACATCATGTCCCTCTTCATCTCTGAGTACTTACTTCCTCCCTTCATCCCGCCCTACATTCCTATTCCCTATTCCTGTCCTTTCCACGTCTGCTTAACATTCTCCCCTCTATTACAGTTTTCAGCATCCCACTGCCGGTCAATACGCCCTTCATCCATCTTTCCTGCCTCCATAGGATTTCTCCCAACAAACCACTTTCTTCGCCCACCATATCAAGTACTTCCTCATTCGTTTTCTTCTCTGTCCATTTCACCTTCTGCATCCTTCTCCGCACCCACGTTATATCAGTTGAGCCTCCAATCTACTTCTGTCAAAACAGATGATGTTCGAAGTTAAATGTTTTGAAATCTGAGATAACTTGTGCATACACATTTTGGAGTGCTAAAATCACGTAATGGTTTTCGCGAAATTCTGAGTTCACTTGACAATTCACTCGGTAATTTTTTTGCTGAAATTTTTCATAGCTTTTTGTAAAATTTTGCAACTTAGTCTATTTCTTGGCCTGCATTGGTATTCATTTTCTCTGATCGAGCTACGAGTAGACAGGCTGTGGATCAAATCATGAGTGAGGAAGCGGACCGAGGTCCCATTAAGGAAGGCAAGCGTAGATAATGCAGCTACGTGTAAAATGAATGTTTTAATTTGTACGAGGAATAGAGAAAAGCATTTAAACAAAAATGAAAATAACCAATGTTTTCGTGAAAGATATTCACATCAATCCGTGGGTATTAATGTTAGGAGCGTATTAGCGGTGACAGGAAAGGACTGTGAGAGAAAGGGCTTTGCAGTCTAACAGTGTCCTCGACGGGTTCGGGAGACGTCCACCGGCGGCGCCAGAGCAATGCTCTAACCTCCCCCCCCTGTCCTCTCCCTGCCCCCCCCCCTTTGTCCCCAAATAGGGCTCATTAGGCAGCGGTGGACGCGTGAGTGCGGCGGCGGGTCGAGTGGCGCTGGGCAGAGAGGAGTCGCTGAAGAACGCTCGGAATTACTACGCTGGAAATGAGAGAAGGCAAATTAAATTAGCGAGTGCGTTTATTCGCAAGGAAAAACTCCAATGAACGTAACAAGGCCCTCAGAAATAAGCGATAGCATTAAAATGTGCGTGAAATGCTGAATTCAGACCGACGGTTCAGTGTGCGCATGATCGCATACAGGGTTCGTCCGGCAAATAAGTGTACTGAGCTCAGGAAAAAAAATTTATTACACTTTTACATATCTTAAGCTAATATTCCTCAAAATAGGACCCTTGTGAGTCGATACACTTGTTCCAGCGGCGTTCCCATTCCTGGAACGCTCCCGCGAAGGCATCATCGGGAACCTCTCGAAGACAGGTCGTCACGGCCTCTTTGACGGCGTCCAAAGTCCCGTATCGCGTTCCTTTCAAACTCCTCTTTATCTTCGGGAACAGAAAGAAATCCGGTGGTGCCAAGTCCGGGCTGTAGGGCGGGTGCGGCAGCGTTGCCACGCCGTGCTTGGCCAAGAAGTCCGACACGACAAGCGCGGTGTGAGACGGCGCATTGTCATGATGCAGCCGCCAGATGTTTTTGATCGCTGGCCGGACGCGGGCGACTCGTTTTCGAAGCCTATCGAGCACTTGGACGTAAAATGCAGCATTTACAGTTTGTCGTTCAGGTACAAATTCGTAGTGGACGACTCCCCTTTTGTCAAAAAAGACAATGAGCATCGCCTTGATCCGAGATTTGCTCATGCGAGCTTTCTTTTGACGGGGTGATGATGGGGTGTGCCACTCCGCACTTTGTCTCTTCGACTCCGGGTCGTACTCAAAGATCCACGTCTCGTCACCCGAAACAACGTTCTCTAAAAAATGTGGATCATTTTTGCAGTGATCCGCAAGTTGTGTCGCGATTTCCAAACGATTGAGTCTTTGATCATCACTGAGCACTTTCGGCACCAACTTTGCACAAATTTTTCGCATCTGTAATTGCTCCCTAATAATCTCGTGCACTATTGTTTTTGGCACATTACACTGCTCTGCTATCATCCGAACACTAAGACGACGATCAGAGTTCAGTACATCGAGAACTTTTCGCACATTTTCGTCGGTGAGTGTCGTTGATGGGCGTCTAGGCCGTCGTTCGTCGTCGACCTCTTCTCTGCCCTCCACGAAAATCTTGTGCCACAGAAAGATCATGTTCCTGGACATGGCTGACTCCCCGTAAGCCTGGTTAATCATACCGACAGTTTCGGTAGACGATTTCCCAAGCTTTACCGCAAATTTGATGGAATAACGCTGCTCCAAAAACTTCGGCATCGCGTTCCGTGACGTGGGTCGAGCGTGGAGGTTCGCGTTAACAGAGCTCCTCACTACATCACAGCTCAGAGCCGACTGCCTTTTTCAGCGTCGCTTGCCAACATACCCCCCTCAAATCGCAGCCCGTCAGAGCGGTGCTGGGCGCGCCTGGAGCGGCGGGAAAAAATCAGTACATTTATTTTCCGGACGAACCCTGTAGGTACTTTCAAATGTAGAATAATCTATTAAGGATTTTGTCGTCTTTAAATTCACGTGGAAACACCATTTACTGCCGGATGTCTTGGGAGATCAGAGTGCCAGCTGAGAGTACAAAATGCATTTGGTTTATATATACAGATACATATATATATATATATATATATATATATATATATATATATATATATATATGTATGAATATTAAATATAATATATATGAATATGTAATATACATGAATATATAATATATATATTATATACATATTTTTGTGTTTTGTTAGGAGTAATAAAATATTTGTTGTGCTGTGTTGTGTTGTGTCCATCCAAAAACCTACCTTAACCGGTAGATTACCCTAAAAAAATATACATACATATAATGGTTACCTACCGGTTAAGGTAGGTTTTTCGATAAACATAGCTACTAAATAAATATTTTGTAACTCCTAACAAAACACAAAATCCAGCATACTACTCTGCATCAGGTACCTTTTCATCTCTGACTACTTTCTTTCTCCCTTCATCCCGTCCAACATAAACTAATCATTTCCTCTACATACAGGTTGAACAGCAACAGTGATAATGGGCAACCCTGCCCTACACCTCTTCCTAACACTGCCCATCCGGACTCTCCGTTCCCCACTCGCACCTGAGCAGCCTGAGACATGTACAGGTTGCGGATTAGCCTCCTTTCCCTCCAATCTATTCCTATTTTCTGCAATATACTCATTAGTTTTTCCCAATTCACTCTATCAAACGCTTTTTCGAAATCTACGAACAGGCAAATACCTCCTGGTTGTGTTCTATATTCCTCTCGATTAACAATCTCATTACTGCAATGGCATCACGCCTACCTCTGCCCTTCCTAAACCCAAACTGATCATCCCCTAAGTAATCATTTGCCCTATTTTCTATCCTTTTGTTTATGATCCTAAGAACAATTTTAACTGTGTGGGATAACAAACTTATTTTCCTGTAGTCATCACATGATGTAGCCTTTACCTTATTCGGAATAGGAACTAACACTCATTTAACAAAGTCTTCCGGCCAGATCCCTTCCTCATAGATACTACGAATGAGCCCATATAGCCTCTTCCTCCCACATTTTCCTAAACATTTTAATAGTTCAGCGGGAATGTTATCCACCCCCATGGCCTTATTTAGTTTCATCTCCCTTAATGCCCTTTCTATCTCATCGTCGAGTATACCTGGGCCTAAGTTATCTTCCTCTACGTCATGTTCCTTTTCTATGTCTAACTTTGCTGGTCTAAGCTCTTTACTATACAGTTCTTTTATATATTCCTTCCCTCTCTTTTGGATCTTTCCTGCGTCGACTATTTCCTTACCCGCCTTATCTCTAACTGCTATCATCGACCTTCCTTTCTTACTTCCCGATAAAGATTTGCTGTACAGCGCACTAATTTCACCCTTTTTCTTCCATTTTCTCCTCTCATCCATCTTTGTAATCATGTCATCCGTGATCCATGGTTTTCTAATCCTTCTATCGTTAACGGTTCCAAAAGTGTCTTTTGTGGCTTTAGATAACCCTATCTTGATGCATTCCCATTTTTCTTCGATAGTACTTAGCTCTTTACCATCCTCCATGATTTCCTCTACAGCCTGATGGTACTTCTTCCTTTTAAATCCATTTAATGATTCTCTGCCTTCCACGTTTCCCTAAATCCTTATGAACTTCCACGGGGATGTCCCTACGACCATGGGTGATTTCCCTCAATGCTCTTTCTAACTCGCCATCAAGTATGATTGGGCCTACGCTATCTTCATCTACGTCATAATCTCCTTTAATGCCTAGAATATCTGACCTTATACCCTTACCACTTGGACCATCTTTGTATCAGTTTTCTGGATCAATTAATAATTTCCCTGCTTTATATTCGATACTGTTAGCATTTTGAAGCGCCGCATTTCCAAACGATGCGAAGTACGCAGTTGCTGCCGAGTGCCGGTGTGAGAAGAAGCCACGGAGGCCGCCCCCGTGGCCTCGCCCCTCCCCCGTTGCACGCCACAGGCGCGGTCTTTCCCACGAACTACTGAGCTCTCATCTGCATTGGGCACCAGGGTTGTTTTCTACATTTCATTTATGCTTCTACCAAATAATAGCGCATTTAGCCCCAAAGGTAGAAGAATAATCTTTTTCAAAGCATTATTCGCAACAAAAATCTTCAATAAGAAGTTTAGAGAAGTAAGGAAGGCACTGGCCACAAGGGATTTTCAGGAAGAACAAACAAATGATTAAGAAACAAGATCCGCCGCGGAGGCCCGACGCGCGGTGATTATGCTGCTGCGTTGCCAACGCGGTCGGCGACGGAAGAACCAACCAATCAACGTGCTAACGCTAAAAGCGAAGCTGCGTCCAGACTCGTCGTTTAGAGGCCCCCATGAATCGCTCGGATTTTGGGATCTTGAAGGGTATCCTAACTCGTTGGGCAGCCAGAGGGCGCAAATTTAGGTGTCCATCTCGGACCCCAGATTTAGGACACAAGAAGTGTATCCTAAATACGCTATATTGCAATCGCATAATTCCAAGTGCTAAAAGCGAGACAACTATCCGAAGAATAACCGCCATGGCAGGAATTTATTATGTATGTAGGGCGCAATGACATCGATTTTTTCTTTGAGAGGTGACTACTCAGGGAGCGTGGAACAACGGAGGGTTTTACTATCGAGGAGAGGCGAAGCTGTTCTCAGGCGAGAGAAATTTGGTGTCTTCCGCATCGACATTATATTCATTCTGGCCATGACTTCATTATATCAATTTATTCAGTGTAGACCTTAGGTAAGGAATGAAAGCGTGTCGGAAAGCACGTATTTATTGTCTTGGCGCTTCGTTTCATGACAAAGAAAATCGTCCCTTTCAGTTAGTCTGTTGACTTCTACTGGCACACTGCAGTGCGTGAGCTAGAAAGCACACTTCCCTCGCATCGGCGCTCCTCAAGTCTTTATTTTGGCTCGTGCACGTTACGGACAAGACGGACCTTAGAGTGCAATGTTGTGTTTGGAGAGAGTAATTGCTTAGTATTTTCCTTCAGAAATATTAAACCGCTCCTACATTCATGCACCTTATTAATCACCGGTCGTTTGCCCAACCTTGGCACAGGGAATCACCATTTCACTACACGGCTAAAACCCAAAAAGCAATTAAACCAATGAAAAATAAAAAGTGCCGACGAAAACTAATTCTATGTTAAGTTTATTGATGCTCAGCTAAACTTAAAACAATAGCTCTAGAAGTGCGCCTGCATATAAAATAAATTCACTACTCGACACTAAAACGTGCCTTATCCAATGACAGGGATTAATTAATGAAGGAAATACACCCGTGGAGTAAAATACTACATATTTCATAGGATAAAAAGTCTGAAATTATGGATTTGAATATGATGGATCTGAAATGATAAATGGAAGCCAAATCTAAAACAACGGTTGGCCAGTACAAAGTAAATATTGGATTACCAACATAACGCCACAGAAAATCGAAAATCAAATATACGTAACCCGCGAAAATTCAAAATTCGCGATACTTTTTTAACATACCTCGTACACGCTATCCTTGTCATTCCATTTAATGCTTCTACATTCCATTTCCTAAAGGACCTCCTTGTTGTTTCCTTTCAATTTGACCCTGTACTTCATCACAGCTAAATTGTGGGCGGAGTCTGCCTCCGTTCTCCGGGAAGCTGTGAGAATTGATCACACTCTTCCTGAATCTGTGCCTAGCCATAATATAATCTAACTGAGACTTTTCTGAGTCAACTGGCATTTTCCATGTATGCTAAATCATTTTGTGGTGTCTAAACCAAGTGTTGGTGATGACTAACCCCTGTCTCGAGCAGAACTAAACTGCTTTCTCCCCGCGGTCATTCCTCGTGCCTAAACCGTAGTCCCCCACCTCATCACCATCTCTTCCTTCGCCTACCGTCGCATTCCAATCCCCCATCACTATCAAATGTTTCCCTGAAGGAACACACCAGATAAAGTCCTCTAACTGATCGTATAGCCTATCGACCTCTTCTTCCTTATGGTTGCTCGGTGGCATGTATACCTGAATAATAACCAAGTTCGTCGGTTCTGCTTTTATCTCCACTAGTAGTATTCTATCCGTTACCTGCTCTATGTTGACTACGCTTCTTCCTACCTCTTCATTTAATACTATGGCAACCCCTCGTTGGCTCTCGTCCCCGCCGCTGTATATTATTCTATACTTATCACTCCAGTAATCCCCGCTATCCTTCCATCTCACCTCGCATAGACCTAAAATATCTATTTTTCCCCTTTCCATCTCTCGCTTAATATTCTTCAATTTCCCTGTCTTCATTATTGTCTTAACATTCCAAGTTCCTGTTCTAACTAATTCGGTCCTCATCTTCTGTTCTACTGCTGTCGGTTTTCCTTTGCAAGGGTTTCGTGAGATGACGACCGCGTAAGCTTTGCCGGGCGCGGCGCCCAGCCGATTGTTCCCTTAGTTGCCAGGGGACTCATAATGGTAAACCTGCCCATCGTCGGTTCGTGGGGTAATATTTTAGGTGGTTTTCCGTAGTCCTCTGCAACAGTGTTTTTTACGTGACACCATCTCCCAAATCATCCTCCGAATCTGAATTCCTGGCCCCTTCCTTCTTCTTCATAACTTGGAGTCCTCGCGGGGCAGCCCGCCTAGAAAATTCCTTTTATCTAACCCTCATATATCCTCTCCCAACGCTTGCAGCACATTTTCCAACAAATGAACCCAACTCGCCCCTTCCTCCTCACACCATCTATCTACCTTCCTCCTTTTCCTCGTTCTCCCTTCTTCTTTTCCCTCCCTCCCGCCTCTTCTTCCTAAAATCTACATTTTAACCTGCTGGATTGCGCTTAGTTTGCTACAGCGTATTGAAACGCTTTCTGCAAAAATTATGGATACCAGTCATTTCTAACAAGTTACCCCTGATAATTTTACGTCATTGGTATTATTGGCGTTGGAATTTAAATAATCCAAAGGTTAAAGATATAGTTGTAGGGAATAATGAATAATGGAAAAGGTTTCATGCATGCACTGAGGCCTCGGCACGCTTGTGGCATGGAAATGCTTGCTACTGGTGCGCCATCCTCCCGGATACATATACGATAAGCATAATCTATTATCCCAGGCGTCATTAATAAATGTTTGGTTCAGATTGAGTGATGACTTACGAAGGAAGCCCATGAAGCATGGAGTATGGAATTTATGTAATGGATGCAACGTTTTTTCTCAATTTATTAATTTAGCCTGAGTTAGCAATGAGAAGTCATCGATAAAAGAGCTTATTTAACAAGTACCAGTCAGCAGTGGTCACTTCTGTGTCGGATAACTTTTTGACACAATTGTTTCTGAACGTGTTTAATTTTCGTTTTTGATTTGAAATAAGAAACGGAATTTTGAAATCCTGAGTCAATATGTAAAAGTACTTGATTAATCCTTAACGAGTGAATAATAAATTGAATGCAATCATTCCTGCCAATACTGAGTTAGTTAGTTCACTCTGAAGCTATTGCACTTCTTTCAATATCTTCATTCATATGTACTGGCGTTCGGAGGAATTAATTACACCGCTCACCCTGAGCACAATTTTAACCACAAATCCTTTGTAAAACAGTGAAGTACGGGAATTAAAGTGGTATTTTTGAAAAATAATCCCTACGCTCTCGTGGTTTTCTTCAATTCCTCATGATATTCCATTTGACTTGAAATCTCGAAAGCTACACAAATCTTTAGCGATGTTGATGAAATGTATCGTTAGCCCTATCTTACTTGAGTAGGAGAGTTCATGTTAATAAAATGAGAGAGATGATATGTAGGCTGGATATAATTAAGATGCCATTTTCCCCGCGAAACGATAAGGGATCGAAATCACATTATCCGACGGCGCTATGGTGGAGGCGGTAGTTTGTGTCAACAGCAGTCTGGTGCGTGAACACCCCCTGCCACGAACCCTAGCGGTATCATGCAGGGTACCATGCAAAATAAGAAAAACAAATCGGGGTCGGTGGCGCAAAAGGAGGAAGAAATCTGATTTTGTCCTGCGCAGTCAATATGTACGAGTATACGTATTCCCCTGTGCTCCTGCTCCCAGAATTTGCACGTATTTACATTCAAACAAGCAGACTGCCAAAATATTCACACGTTTTCGAAAACGATAATTGAAGCCTCCATTGAGGGAAATGTTAAATATTGTGCTTCTCACTCTGGATGGTGAGTGCGTTAAGCGATGTAAAGGTAGACATTGAGTCAATTAAACCGATGTATCAGTAGTTATTGATTCAGATACATCTGCGTCGCGAAGGAGCTCAGAAGAGAAATCTACTGATATAGGGGAGGATCGCCTCAAAATATGTGCCAGAGAGTTCATTTCCAAATTTTAAGAAAGCTATTAACATCGAACTACCGAGGGTACGTGGAATCACTTCCATGACATCTTGCGCTTAGCAGCCATCAGGTTGACTTCTCCGAGTGAACTTCTGAAACAAAACTCGGAACCTCGATGGTACAACGTGGGCGTGGCAAAATCGTGAAGACATCAGTGACAAATAAGAGGAACGGCATCCCTAGCGTCGGAAGGAATGAGATCACTTATGATGACAAGATATCTGGGGCGAATGGAAAGAGGGAATTTCGGTGTGTCTTAAGCGAATTCAAAAGGAAAAGATTGCCTGAGAATAAACGAGAATCCATTTTGCATTTTGGTCCTCTGTCGGCGAGGTTGAGGGAAATGTCTCCAGTAAATCCCATCAAAGACGATAAAAGGGAAAGAGGAAACAATAATTGGGTAAAGACGAACTTATTAAATTCATTCTTTCAAAGCGTCCTCCCCAATTGTCTACGTTAGCTGACGAAATCGTGGCGGCTGGCCGATGCCCAAAATACCAGGCTGGGCTGGAAAGTAATGCACACGTACTGGTAGACCACAAACATATGCAAGTAACGAGATCGGGAAAAAAGTACATTAAAGTACAATACTTAAAGCTCAAAATAATATATTTATTTTTCAACATAGTCACCGTTGTTAAGGCCAACACACATTTCTCCCAACGTGCAACAAGTTTTTTCATTCCGTCACTGAAAAACTTCCGACATTTCTCGAATCCAGGACTTGCCAGCTGCCTTCACCTCGTCGTCCGAGGTGTAATGATTATCCTTCGAGGTGTCTCTTGAGTGGAGGAAAAAAATAAAAATTGCCAGGCACAAGATCGGGGGAATGAGGAGGGTGTGAAATCGGTTCAAATTTCAGGTTTCGCAGAGCCTCTCCAGTTGTAAGCGAGGTGTGTGGACGAGCGTTGTCTTGTTGAAAGATGATTGGCGCCAGGCTGCCTTTAACACGACAAACTCGACCAATATGGTTTTCGATACGATTTTGCGAGTGATTCGCCGGTCATTTTGGATCAAATCTTCGACGAGTTTGCGATATTTATCGTCTGTGGCAGTGATTGGACGTCCGCTTCGTGTTTCATCAAAAATTATGGCTTTTCCAGGCTCCCAACCACGAAATTCTACTACCCGTCGATTTAGGGTAGACCTATCGATTGCATCGTCACCATAAACAGCCTTTAAACGACGATGAATCTCAGTTGGAGTCACTTTCTAAGTCGCGTTGTTTAACTCTGCGTTGACATATATCACTAGAACACGTCTCCATACTTCCGCTTCTCAAAATACACTGACTGAATGTAACGACCTCAAACCTGCGCATGCGTGCTGAGGGGAAATGTTACTTCCGGATGCTACCAGGTGTACTTCTGAAAGTCTTTTTGTTTGTGCTCTACAAGCAGGTGTGTATTCGTTTTCAGCATACCCTTGTCGTAAAAATTATTTGAAACAATAAAATGGAATGTTTTCTGAATAGTATTAACCCTAATAAATCTTCATAGCCCTATCAAGTCCCCGCTCGTGTATTTTAGGAACTAGCGTTGGAAATTCTAGAAATCATATTTAAGAAATCGCTAGTAGATCACAAGGTTCCCAGAGATTGGAAAACGGCTAATGTAACACGAATCTTGAAAAATGAAGACAAGTGGGAACCGAGTAATTACAGACCTGTTTCCCTCACGCCTACGTCATGTAAGGACATGGAACATATAGTTGCTAGTTCGACTGTCAAGAGTTCAAATGAAAAATCAGCGCGGTTTCCCAAAGGGTAAGGGGATCGAGATGGTGCGGTGGCTATTGTACTGGCTTCCCACCCAGAGGGCCCGGGTTCAAACCCCGGCGGTGTTGAATATTTTTCAGAGGTATCTCGATCCCTACTCGAGGTGCTTTATGGAGGGCACTTTGAGTGAGTACGATGTCCGTCGGATGGGACGTTAAGCTGCGGACTCCTTGGCGCCTTTCGTAAAGAGTAGGCTAATGCCGACGCCGGGTTTCTCTCGACCCTTCATCACTCCCTGTCCATCCCCTATGGCGCAAATGACCTCAGCTGTCGGTCGCCTCCCCTAAATACTACTACTCCAATAGAGTAAATCCTACAAGATGCAACTAGCGTTTTTTGTTCATGATATTCTTACTTCGGGAGGGAGGAATGTTCTATTGGACGCGATTTTTTTAGATTTTAAGAAAGACTTCGACAAAGTACCACGTGGTAAACTACTCACAGAGCTAGAAGCGTATGGCATGGATGAAAAAATCCGGGGTTGGATTGTAGACTTTTTGAATGGTCGCATGCAAAGGGTAGCCAGAGATGATTTTAGATCTAGCTTGATTGGCTCTAGGTTTGTTTAAAGGGGGAGGCACGAGCAAAGTGACAAGTGAGGGGGAGATAGGAAACACGCACCCACAGGTCACTTGGGTGTGTTTGGGAGGCAGTGGCCCTCGTGCATCTCAATCACACGCAATCAATGCAAAATTAATAAATTATGAAACAAACTTACAACCACTCGATCACTTGGGCCTGTTAAGGAATAACAGTCACCCTCGTGAATCGCAGTCACACTCACGATTTGCAAGGATAACTCCTATTCCAGTGACCAGTTATACTCACACTGGACTGAAAATTAATTAAAAAGAAAATTAAAATAAATTAAAAAATCAAAAAAGAAGGACCCAAATTCACGTCCGCAGTCACTCGGGTATGTGTTCGACCTTTAGTCATTCGCAATCAATCGCTCGTTTACTAGGATTTCTTCTATGCCAGTGACCCGTCGATCACAGTAAAATATACGAGGTAATCGTGCTAAGAAAGGTAGTTGGCAAGTTCCCAGAGAATACCTGGCACCAGGTGTGAACAGGTATTCTCTAGTGGTGCTTCCACCACCGCAGAATATTTTCCCATCTTCCCCCCTTGCACTTCTAACTTCGTTTTCAGCGCCCTCCTCGTGAAATAGACCTAGTGCCATACAGGTTTACGGTCTCGGCTATTTCGTTTACTACTGCTTCACGCCCGGAGCCACTTTAATTTTAAGTATACAGTCTACATCTTCTGCTTACGGATTGGACTGAAGTCTCTTTAGCGATGACTTTGTGATGGTGCTATTAGCGCCACCGCACTACGCATGAGATCTCGTTTTTTCTAAAATCGGAGAGATTAAGCGAAGAACCGATAATATACGGAGTTCACATGGCACGAGACACTGGGTTGAATTTCATTAATTGTTCGGACTGAATATTTGTGCACTTTTTTACATTTGTTTTCTTCTTTCAGACTGCCCAGGTGTTGTCCGACTGCGACTGATAGGTGAGTAACCACGCTCGAGGCAATAGTTAGTGTTCCTAACAGATAATTCAGGTGCCACATGTACAATCCGGATGGCGGATGTTGGTCATTGGCACATGTTTGACCGTCGATATGAATGGAACGGGGCCAGAAGTGAGTCGGCGGATTGGATCTTGTGCACCGTAGAGGGGCTGCGTGTATTGGAGAGAAATGAAAATCAGCTATTGCGATTTCCACTGTGCTGTTTAAATTCACACGACCCGGGTTTCAACACTTGGTGCCATATTCAGGTCTGAAGATGATACGGAATGAATGAATGAATGAAGTTGAGTGAACATCAGTACGGTTCGTCTTGGAGTTGGATTTGTGAAACGCTTTGATGGTGAACTGGGTGGCACGTCGAAATTGCAGAAGAAGGGATACTCACGGGGCGAATCACTTGCACGAATCGGAAGGATGCCCAATAAGCAATGAGTTAGATGACGTATTATCAGCTCCATCCTGTTGTGGTATGAGGGATATCGTCAGTGGAATTAGAGGGAGCAAGAGAGAGATTTAAGATGCCATATGTTCCCTCGAAGGATAAGGGATCAGAATACCGGTATTCGACTGTGTAGGGGGGCGGGGGAAATGCTTTGTGTCAAAAGTAGTGTGGTTGGCGTAAGAGAACGACCAAGCCGTTCCTGCTCCAGCGATGGCTCGCAGGGTACCGTATACGTCCTCGTATGTATGTAGGCATATAAGCAGGGCCATATTCCAACTACTGCTCCGGTATGATTTTCATCATGGCGTTTCTATTTAAATTTATCCTTACCTAAAGACATGAATACTAGTGTTGCGGCTACGGTTCGTCAGTTACCCTAATAGGCATGTAAAAGTTCAACCGGTAGCCGTTGCTGATATCGTATACGTAGAAGTCACAGAATGACCACTTCACTCCCGATGTAAAGTGAATATGGCTCTCATTGGGCCGCTTGCTCCCAATCCATGCCGTCTGCCCCGGGAAGTCCTGGAAACTAATCATTGGTTGCCGTAATTACCGTTTCAGAGGAGTCCTAATCAGAGACGCATCAAATGTACAGGAAAGATTAACGAATGAGAACGAAATCGACCCTAAATTACGACTAAGTTCAACCTGTGCGTGAAGTGCTGAATTAAAACCGTCGTCGATTAGTAGCGCGAATGGTTGTAGATCGTATTATTGGTATTGATACGAGAATATTAATCGCACAAGATGCCAATGCACATATTACCACTGAAATTTGGCGACGCAAAAGATACGCGTGAAACCCGTCTCGTAGGTATTTGTACGGACGACCAAGAGCGGAGTCGAGTATCTGCTCGCGAAGACCTTCTGCAACGACATTTACCGTAAAAGTGAAATCCAACATTCATCAAAGGACACCACCATGCCTTTAGTGTCGTCAAAGAAGCTTAAACGCGTACCCTTAAGGACCTTCCGATTACCATGGAGCCTCTGAGTCGTGGCAAAGCCGCTGGCAGAAATGTGTCGACGCTAAGAGGGATGTAAAGAATTTTGAGTCATTGTGGCAATGTCTGAATTAAAGTTATAGTTTCGGAACTTTTCCTGATGCTGTTTATAAGAGTGTTGTTTGTTTTACAATACAACATAATCTCCTTTTGGCTTGATCTACTGTTCCTGGCGTTTCTCCAACTTTTTAAGCCGTTCCATAAGTGGGATTTCGCAAGGTCCTCCGAGTGGACGTCTGCATCGGCGATGACCTCGTCGTTCGACCTGCATCGTTGGTATCCGCCGAGCCATTTCTCCAAGTTTGGAAATAAAAAAGAGTCCCTGGGGGCCGAAATATGGTGGATACGTGTAATGATTCCAACATTTTAATCTTCGAAACTGTGAAGAAATGCACCCGTGTATTGTGTTGATGGGCGAGAATTTTTCCTTTGCCAAATGACGTTAATATTTCTAGATTTCTTCGCTCAACCTATATTCTCCATTTTCGTTTGCCCTTTTCACATCTAACCGATGTATATGATTCCGCGTGCATCCCAACAAACCGTGACGATGACCTGACAGCGGAAGCCCATTCCATCGGCTGCTCCGTTGTCTCTGGAGTGTAGCAGTGCATCCATGTTTCGTGCACATTTATGCATTATGATAAGGAAACCAGAGCTCCGTCTTCGCAGTGGAAAGGGCCGTCTTCCCAGGAACCCAGTGAACCTCGGATCGAACGTGAAGGTGATCGCCTCCTTCGATTGGGATTATTCATTGTGAATATGTCGCCAAAGGACAAACGGAGAACAGGCAGCAGTATATGTTCGTATAGAGGTTATGAGCGATTTAAGAGGAGTAATGTTGCGGAAGGGACCACTAATGTGAAAAAAACAAGTCTTGGTGCTTTCACCACGTCAACGCACCGGCGCACACATCATTCATGGATTGCTACCGAAGTTTTGGTTAAAAGCAGCACACTGTTAATCCCCCGGCCACCCTACTCTCCGGGTCTTGCTCCAGCGGAATATACCCCATTTCCTTGATTGGAAATCCACCTTGAGAGGATGGCGATTTGAAACTATTGAAGACATCCAATAAAAATGCACCTACTTAAAGGCTATCCCGAAAGAAGCGTTCGAAAGATGGCATTCGAAAGCTGGAATATAAGTTGTGAGTGTTGTGTATTTGGGGCTGTATTTTGAAGACGATCAGCATGATAAAAGGGTGAATAATAATATGAAATATTTACGTAAACAGTCTCAGTTTTTTGAACAAACCTTGCACTGCGTAGGTGCGACACTTAGTATTTAGAATAAAATTGAAAAATTCCATAGTAATGAATTAATTTATCGGTAGTAGTTCCACGTTCCAAGAAAGTTGGGGCGATGCCGAGACGATAAATTGCAATTGCACTCTCAGGGTGCTCAAATCATACGCCTTGATCGACCGGGATTCGAACCCGGATCCCTCAATGCACGGATATTTGGCAGTTTAAGAGGACGCATAGGTGGTTAAAGTGGCCAACTAGCCCTCGGCCCGACATCCAAGGATCCGAGTTCGAATCCTAGTGAAGGCGAATGAATTTTACGCTTTGAAATGGTTGCATTCTAGGAGTACTTCCCTCCAGAGCGCCTCATACATTTGGAATACCGACATAGAAAGTGTAGGCTTGATTAACTTCACGGTGCGGGAGCACAAGTTAATGTTTGGAAGGAAAGTCTCGATTCAAATGAGCAATTCAAATGTTGTTGCACCTCAGGCGTTGCCCTCTTAAACGACCTCTCCTGGACGAAACACGCACTGACTGGGGAATATGCGGACACACTAACACATAATTGGGATTAATTGCAAGAGTACAGGATAACTGTGATGAAATGGTCAAAGAGTAACGTTGCTGTCGTTGATTAGGCCTCATTTAGAATGTGCTGCGAGTATATGGGATCCTCACGAAGTGGGATTGATTGCCGAATTGGATCGCTTGCGGCGTGGAGGAGAGAGATTCGTAAAACGCTGTTATGACAAACTGAGTGACGCATCAAAAATTTAGAGGAGGTATTCTCCGGGAACGATTGTTATATTACAGTTTAGATGGAAAACGAAATAGCCGAGATCGTAAGCTTGATTGGTTCTAGGTTTGTTTAAAGGGGAAGGCACGAGCAAAGTGACAAGTGAGGGGGAGATAGGAAACACGCACCCACAGGTCACTTGGGTGTGTTTGGGAGGCAGTGGCCCTCGTGCATCTCAATCACACGCAATCAATGCAAAATTAATAAATTATGAAACAAACTTACAACCACTCGATCACTTGGGCCTGTTAAGGAATAACAGTCACCCTCGTGAATCGCAGTCACACTCACGGTTTGCAAGGATAACTCCTATTCCAGAAGGCGCAATCCCCGTGTGATATGCGAGCACCACACTCCCCGGTGTGTGCGCATGCGGGCGTCTTTTGAGTGTTTCGTGTCATTTCGTGCCACGCACGTTTATGTAGCGTTCCACTTTCTGCGCTGCCTTCTGCCTCTTCTGTCAAGGGCTCCGTCAATGATCCGGAGCGTTTGTTCTTGTTATTTCATGATTTTCAACTGACGTAGATACTTTATTCCGTTGGCTGATATTTAACCGTTGTGTTTTGTTTGGCTGTAGTTAATCAATTTTGTATTATTTGTCAGTCCATACTCATACCACGCACGATACACAAACCATAACATTTTTTTGGTGTTTTCATTCACGATCTGACAAGGACGCCAGAGCAAAAACTGCGTTTAATGGCGTAGATTTTCGCAATAGTGAACGAAAAGCTCCATTCTCAATTAATGGCTAACAATTTCCCGAAACTGCCGTGGTTAATGTTTGAATAAATAACCCTATCGTTGTTCTCGAATGTTTTCATCAGTTTCTCGCCCTAAACTCAACATTTGTTTCAAGCAATGGAAACGTAAATTTAATGGCTTTTTCGAGAAGACTCGTGATTTCGGTTTGAAAACCCGCTCTGACGACGGGCGGCTATTTCGCGGCGGATTTACGATCGCCGTTGCGTTCCCGGCGAGTGGCGCCATGCGGTTCGCGAGGCACCCGGACGGCACTTCTTTGGAGCACCAAGGCGTCACCCCCCACCCCTCTTCCAAGGCCCCCCCCCCTATTGTGTCGCGCCCCGAGCGCAGCCGTCGCCGGCCACGCGACCCCAACTTGGATTCGATTGCTTGCGCTTCTTTCTGTATCGATGCATGCATGTATCGCTCGCAATCGATTCCCGCGCCTTCCCACGCCTGTCCTGCGGCCACCAATCACTCCCTTCATCGTGTTCAAACCCGCTCCGTTTTTTCGGCGAGCACCAGCAAGTTGGTGATGAGCAGTCCATCTCAATAATATCTAAATGCATTGTTCATATGTTTTCTTGGAGATGCCTCCCCTTCTTCTTCTCACTAGTGGCATCTCGTGGAGCACAGCGGATGTACGCACGTGTCTTGGTCGCCGAGGCGATCCGTCCAGCTGTGTACGACATGAAGCCCAAGCGATTTGCAGCTTGTGAGATGGAACTCTTGGAACTTGTGCGCTTCTGCCCCGGGAAACAGAGTGTTCCTTTCCACAAGTGAAAATGTCTAATTGCTGGTTGAAGGCGTAACTTTATGGAATCGATTCATATTGGAAATGAAAAAATAGCATCTTTGTGATATCAGAGATAATTTATTTCGATTCAGCCCGGGTTTGGACGTTCAACGTAATCTTCGAGATGACGACCTGAAGATGCCTTTGGACGTCGAAACCTGGTTTGTTTGGAAATGTTTTGGAGATGTTTTTCATTTCCAAATGAAAATGTCTGCTTGTGAAATACAAAGTTTGAGCTTTGAGCTATGGGCCCGTGTCTCGTTTATACTGGGGCTATATTTCAATTTCCTATTGCATGTGCTGTAAGTGAAATTCATTGCCATCGCGTCTACTAATCAGCGCAGAAAGATGACGACGTCATCGCGTCACATTTTAGGTACTGTGTAACTTCGCGTGTTGCGATGGAAAGCAAAGTTGGCGTTCGCTCAGATGGAAGTCACTTCAGTTGTTCCCCTCCTTGAAGTGTTGACGGACCTCTGTTATTCCCTCTTTACGTTAGCGTCTTCAACTCTTTGTTTTATGGTAAGATGGGTCGCGGTAGTCCAGGGGGAGAAAAAAGTGAGTAGCTTCAGGCGTGATGTGGTGGAAGTCGAACATAATGAATAACTGATCGAAGCACTTTTCCACTTGATAAATGTTTTTTTTATTGTACGACTGGGTTTCGATGTATTACATCATCATCAGATGTAACATATTTCGCTCGTAACGCCTTATTTAGAATATGCTGTAAGTTAATGGAATACTCATAAAGTTGGCTTAATTACCGAATGGGATCGCGTGCAACGTAGAGGAGCGAGATTTGTAGTCTAGATTTGACTTTTTGCATAAATGAAAAGGGAGAATTTTTAGGGATTAGGTTGATGATGTATTGTTAGAACCATCGTACTACGACGAAATAAGCCGACTCTGTGGAATGCTTCGCATTCTGAAGGGAGGGAGAGAAAGCTTGGGGAGATCCAAGGAAAGAGGCGGGAAATCCAAATTTTAAATGGACGAATGATCAAAAATTCAAGGTGAAATGCCGGGGACAAAGAACATGAAAACATTTTTATTTATTAATAAAACAATTGTTGATCGGAACAGTTAACCTGCAAAACTATTCGAGCCCTTTCCTTACTGGGTCAATACTTTTAAGAAAAGATGTGAAACATTTATATAATAATTTGATTGTTGTGTTGTGTAAAATTGTACGTAACAGCTTAGTTTTGATATTTTTTGTCGTTTGGGTAACTGATCTTGATGAGGTGGGGATTTTTTTTGTTTTAGAGACGGGTGCTTGGTGCTTATCCTTTGAGTGCATTATTTGGCTGACTGATTTTCTTTTATTTATTTAATATCTTTTGTGATATTGATTGCATTTGAGATGCCATGCTATTTTTCCAAGGTAACTTCGATTGGAAAACTTGGGACTGGTGTGCCACCTCCAATTGTCTATCTCCACGTGTGCGTTTTAATAATGATGATAATAAAATGGACCACTGATGCACGCCTTCGATGGTGATGCCCGTGAGGGATTCAGTCGCGTAATAGTAATTGCGATTTTGACGTTTCCATTAAAACTTTCATTTATTGTCATTTTACACCAAGAGACGGGCATCACTCTTCAATGTGGACCAATCAATGCGATCCTCGATGTGGTCCAGTCACAGCCACCTGCCGCTTCGTTTTTTCTCCTCTCCATCGCGAAGGAGCGTCTCCGTGGAAGGACGTGCCAATCAGCAGAGACTTTCGCCCGCACCTTCTACATATACCTGCGACGGCGCATTGCTGCTGTCGAATGAGTGAAACTAGTACCTCATGTACATCACATGATAGGCCAGCCAAGCATCATTGAAAATTAATTTTTGCCCCATAAATTATGGGAATAGAAATCTGTAATGAGTGGGTATTCACCAGCACTTTCTGTATATCCGAGTGCGTGAATTTTCCATTTCTCCGCATGCGATCACCACGCACACTCCAGTCCCTCGGGAGTCAAAGGCACCCCTCCCTCCCGTGTCTCGGTCCCGTTATCCCTACCCTGGGGGGAGGACGCCGGCCCTGCGGAAGGCTGTTTCGGTGGGAGGCGGTCACGTTTGGGGCGAATCGGAATTCGGGGCGACGGGAGAGGAGCGGAAGGAAGCGGGGTGACTGAACTCTCTCTCCCCTCCCTCGCCCGGATTTAACTTTTCAATGGCCGACGTAGTCGCAGAGAGTTGGTGCCGGGAGCGTGTCCGCAGCCGCGGGGGAGGCTCGGGCTGTCCTCCCAGAGTCCTGGCAGGCGGGAAATCTCTGTGCGCGGAGACGGGATTCGAACCCGGGGTGGGTGACGTACCTTTGACCCTTCCGCCGCGGGGTGACGTGTTTTCAAGTCCGATGAACGGCTCCGTTCCACTCGTGCACGTCCGCTGGCACCCCTCGTGCCACGTCACGCATTCCCCGCTAACGGTCACGGCACACCGACGTCCATCTAGGCTCTCGGACAAGCGCAGAGTTCGCTACTTCGCGCATACGACCGCGCGTCCTCGGATTCCCGCCAAGTTCCAGCCCTGGGAGTGGGAATGGTTGCATCTCTCGACGGACGGCGTCTCCCCTATCTGCCGAGTGAGAGAGGAAGGAACGAACCCGAGACCCTCGGGCCGAGTGCCGTCTGCCTTCACTCTTTGGTGCTGCGCAGTTAACTCGCGAATCTCTTACATGTTCAGCAACTTTCGTGAAACTTGCCTGCCCCGCTAAATTAGTCCTTACTTCGACTAATACGGCTGAAAGGAATAGCCGTTTATCGAGATGAAAAATCGGTGGGGCCCATTGAGGTCGGCGAAGATTTACGAGATGCCGTCTGCATTGTACCCGTACATATATAAAATGTATGGACGAATGAACTAATTCTCAATGGCATCTAAAATTGTAGAAACAAAGCGGAAACACCGAAATTTCGAAATAAACCGAAGACTATTTCATATTCAATTCAAATCTGTCAATTCTCATGTTGTGGAAATAAATAGTAGGGTTGTCATTAAATGATTTTGAAATTAACGTTGTTTTACTATCAAAAGCGATAATAATGGACACGATTAGGAACATCCTGGGGGGAGGAAAACCCACCCACGACCCGAATCGAACCCGCGAGCCTTGGGCGGGGAGATGAGGACGTCACCCCGCCGCCACCGGGCCGGATATTATTTAATTTCTATTGCATTACGCATTTCACTGAAGGATTTTTGTGTTGAGAGCAGCGCATGAATTATTATTCCCATTGCATGCCGCTTAAGTAAGCCTACTTACCTCAAGCTATGAAAGAGACATAAGAGAAGAGATCATTTCGAAACGCCACGGATGGTTGCCAAGAGAGCAAATGGCTTTCAGCAGGTTCCTCAGCGAAGAAGGAAAATCTCATCACGCTCGGAATTTCAGTGTGTGTACGCGCTATTGTCAGGAGACAAGGAGAAACCTCGCACCTCCTTCGGGTAGCGAAGCTGGGTTAGGAAAATGAATCAGTAATATTGAATAAGTATTGCTCATTTAAACTCTGAACGCTTTAAGCCCAATAAATAAATAAGCTGAGAGTGAAAGCATCCTCCCTTGAAAGAGGTGGCTTGTGCCACCGAAAATTCGAAAACGTGTGTTTCTTTTCTGTGTGTTCCTGTTTTCGATCGTGAACTTAATGTACATTATTATTCCCATCAGTGAGACTTTCACATAAGTTTTATATTTATTTCATCATCAGGATTTAAATCCCTCGATTGGTTTGCTGAAGCCCTCCACTCCATTCTTCTCTATTTAGTGTTTATTCCCTCGCCCTCTGATAGGTTCCCTGTTTTACGTCCTCCTTAATTTGCCCAATGTACTTGTTTCTTGGTCTTCCTCGTGGGATCTTTCCTTCCATTATCTTTCTAATCAATCCAATTTGCCTCAAGGTATGTCCAATCCATCTATTTCTTTTTCGCCGTACAGCTCACCGTATGGTCCTTTCCTCTTCTGCTCCTCTATATACTTACTTCATCGTTCCTCACTTTGTCCGCCCATTTAATCTTCAGCATTCTCCTCCAGCACCATGTTTCAAACGCTTCTTTCTTCGTTGGTCCACTTATCCAATATTCCATGTCTCCCCACCGTGGAGTGCCGTGCTCCACACGAACGTTTTGACCAACTGCTTCATTGTTTGCAATCTTATGTTCTTTGAACGTGGTGGTTGCGTCTTCTCAATGAACGTCTTCTTTGCTTGGGCTATTCTTCGCTTGATATCGGTCGAGCTTCTTCCATCCCTAGTTATACTGCTGCCCAAGTAGATGAAGGGTTCCACTTGTTCCAGTCTCACCCATCGAAATGTGATACATGCATTCAGCCTCTCCCTTCCACACGCACAAGGATTTTCGTTTACTTCTTGTCGATGCTCATATTATATTCCCCAAGTACTTGGTCCATAGTATTCAGGTTTGCTTGCAGGTCCTCTCGCGTCTGTGCTACAACTGCGATGTCGTCTGCGAACCGCAGCATGTTCATTTCTTCGCCATTCACCTTGACTGCGTTGATGCCCAAGTCGTGCGCTTCCTTTATTGCCTCTTCTAGATATACGTTGAATAGTGCTGGCGAGAGGTTGCATCTTGTCGAACTCCTTTGTTTATTTCGGCTTCTATTTTCCTTCCGTTTTTCATTTGCATGGATGTTACCCGTTTCTTGTAGCGGTGAAGGATTATTCCTCTGCCGTTGTAGTCCATTCCATGCGCTTCTAGTATCTTAAAAATGTTGCTCCATTCGACATTGTCGAAGGCCTTCTTCGAGTCCACGAATGCCAATGGCTTTTGAACATGGATCAATTTTTCGGCCAGTTCCCTCTAGCTGAGTATTGCCTCTCGTGCTTCTCGGTTTTTCATGAATCCGAATTTGTTTCCCGAGAGGCTTTCTTCTACCTTTCCTTTTATTCATCGGTTGATTATCCGCGTAAGTATTTTCGATGCGTGAGAAGTCATGCCCAATATCTGTGTCCTTCGCATTTATCCGTACTCGGTTTCTTTGGCATTGCAATCATTGAACTCATCGCAAAGTCCTCAGGTAGTCTTCCACTTCCGTAAATATCTTTCATTATTTCAAATCGGACATCCTTTGCATTGCCCCCGAGTGCATTGAGAATTTCTCCGTTTATTTTATCAAGTCCCGTTGCCTTGTTGTTCTTCAGGACTGAGGGACCGGTGCCTTTCTCTGTGACGGTTATGGTTTCCCAGGAAGATCTGGTACCCGAAAAATCACATAGCTTGGCGGAGCTGCAGGTGCCCAGAGTGTCTTGCCTAGGAATCGAACCCGGGCCCCTCCGGTCAGCAATCCAACGCTCTACCCATTGGACTACCGCGACCCATTATATATATATATATATATATATATATATATTTTTTTTAAACATAGAAATACAAAGAAAGGACGCTCAAACATGTAGTTTTGACATTTCGATGGGATGGCCATTATCATCATAAGGCCGCGGGAGTGTCCTTCCTTTTGAATTTCACACATCAGGGTATTAAGGGGGGCCAGTTCCTTTCCCTGTGCCGGTTTTGGTATCCCAGGATTATCTGGTATCCGAAAAATCAGGTAGCTTGGGTGGAGCCGCAGGTGTCCAGAGAGGCTCGCCCGGGAATCGAGCTCAAGCCCTCCGGTCAGCAGTCAACGCTCTACACCATGGACTACCGCGACCCATATCTTTGTATCTACGTAAAGTTTAAAGATGTTTACAAAAAAGATTTCTTGAAATTAAAATAGTTTACGCCAATATTTCGGTGGCCCTAGCCACCAATAGAATACGAGGAGTCGCCGACGGGGAGATAAGGTGTCGGGGGAAAGCTATGGTGGGAATGTTTAACGCAGGGGGGCGTACGTAATCGGTGATTGGTTGGTGAGGCGAAGTTGTCAGCTAATGGGAACAATGTAATCCGATGGGAGGGGGGGGGGTTGTAAGTTGTCAATTCTTTCCAATATATTCTGCTTAATTTCTTGGCACAGACCCTCTTCTCTGACAGCTATGGATGGCAGATAAGAGGGTGTGTGCCTAGACTCCTCGATGGGACGCCGGGAGTCGGCGCCCTCGCTGATTGGAATGCCACGGTCTCCTCCCCTCCCTAACGGTTAACCCCCTCCAGAGGAAGCGGCGTTGGAGGTGCGCCGGAGTAGTCCAGGGCCGGCCCGGCCGAATCCATCTCCGCCTTGGCGACGGGTGATTCCCACTGCGAATGGCCCCTGGGTCCCGGATCGATGGAGGAGAATCCGGAGTTGGGAGTGGTCGCGTCTCTACAGAGGCGATGCGAAATGCTGGCATCCATTGCGGCCACTGGAGAGTGGTTGAGGCCACATTCGGAGGCCGTCCACGGAAAAGCCAGAGAGACCGTTCGCCGCAGCCCTCCATCGTTCTGCCATGATTCCGGCCCTCACGATCCAATTTGCGGAGTGGACTCGTGCGATAAATACCTACAGAATTTAGGATCGAGAGGCTGTGGGATTGCCTGGATAATGGCACGATGGGTTTGCTTTTGAGTCGCTGGAAAACATTCGCGGAGAAAAAACCCCTCGTCGGAAATTGCCGACAAAATGTGTTCTTCGTTCATCGTGAAGGCGTGCATTGAAGCAGGCGTAGTCTCTCGCAGCGCGAGGTCACTTCCCTTTATTCATTCTGTGCCATTGTCGTTCGCGGCGATCGGGTCATCAGATCCTCGGCGATTGCACTTTTAGTGTGTTGCGTTGCCCCCTGGTGAGGAGTGACCTCGTGCTGGACGGACGACCCGCGATTCGCCCTCCGAATGACTTCGAAGTGCGGTGTTACGCATGACCGCTGGCCTCCGTCTCTAGGCCGGACAAGCGGCCCATGTTTATTGACGCCACGTCCACTTGGCCGAGATTTGAATAATGCCGAGCGGTTGGTGTCTGGGGGAGGGAGGGTGGGTTGATTGATTGAGGGTGGCGGCCCCTCACCCCAAACACATCCTCTTGCTCCTCCACCTGGCGTTTGAATCCCTAGTTGTGGTGCGTGGTACCTACGTGAAGTTGTCATTGTCACGAACCCGTGGGGCTGCCAGTTATCGAATGCAATTCTCGGTGCAATGTCGGCTGCCTTTCCTTGCTCTTTTCATTCTTCTCCTTCCATCCCTCGTCTCTCTCTCTCTCTCTTTTGGGGGTGGGCGTGTGTTTGAGTGACGACTGTCGCTGTCTGCGCACAGCGGTGTGTCACATTCCCTATCCCAATGTGACTTCTTTAGGGCTGGAGACTTCAGGGGTCCATGTGACTGCAGAATTTCCCACTCCAACCTTTCTTACCTTACACCAGCTTTTTCGTTATGGCGGAGGCCTGTCGTATGTGTAAATAATTGTGGTTCATTTTTATTCCCTTTTTTCGTATAACAAAGAAGTAATTTATTGCATGAGTTAACACTTGATTTAAATTTAGTCTTCCTCCAGCATTTATGAAAAACTTTTTCTCGTCATTTGGTAGTTTTTTAACGTAAATCTTTTCCCCTTCCTCTCCCACATCCTCCCTCATCGCTCACCCTTCCCACCCGGTGGTGCTTGCACCCCCTGCCACACACCTTATTGGTGGATCGCGGGGTATTAATGCGGATGGAGATAACTTTAAACCCTGCTCTCTCGCTGCTCGACAGATAAGATGCCGACGACAGTTCCCTTGCCGCCGTGTCCCCAGGTGGTGAACCCTCCAATCCCACGTTCGTACCTATTCTGTCGGACGGCGATTCGTTTTGAAAGTTATTCACGATTTTCGCGAGTACACCACCATCTGCGTTTGCATGCCATGCGTGGTTTAAATAACAATAGCGAGTGATAACACTCGACGAAATTATTTCCAAGTTCCGTTCTTCAAATTTGATATTAAATGAGCGGAGATCTTCGGAAGCTCCCGAGGATCATGCGAGGAAGTCCTCCTCACTTGTCATTCCCCGCGGTTTCAGTGGGATTCCAGTGGGATTCCAGTGGGATTCCAGTGGGATTCCAGTGGGGTTCCAGTGGGTTTCCAGTAGGATTCCAGTGGCATTGGAGTTTCACGGTCGCCTGTGCATTATTCGCGAGGTGTGCGCCACGCCGCACCGAAACACGTTTTGCCGGTTCCAAACCAAAGTGTGAGAATTGCCGAAACTGGTAGTGTGGAAATGAAATGTCTGGCCATAATCGAAGGGTCGAAATAGCAGTCGAATCTCCTCAATGGCAGCACCCTCTAATGGCCGAGATGAGCCCAGTGTCGCATCTGCGTGGGGTGGTGACGGTCGGGCGGTGGCGCTGCGAACGACGTGCACCATCCGTCGATGCACCAGATTGCATTTCCATTTGCTGCACATTGCGCGGTCGGCCCTGGCGCCCCTCCACCATTCGATCAATCAGTCGAACCGCGACTCGAGAGGTCGACGCGAGTGGCGCCGCGAGGGGATTGATTCCGGCCGCGTTCAATGCCTGCGGGGTGGCGATTGGCGACCTCGACACGTTTCCCAATGAACTGAACTCTGGAAAGAATTATTTCTTAAGAGACTGACACGGATCGAGAGGCCATGGGACTCAAAACGACGTGTCGTTGGCTTATGCATTTCTTGCAAATGCATTCCTTGGAGAATGTTGCCGAAATGTTTTCGTTGATTCCCGAATACTTTTTCCTACGCTATATTTTCACAATAAATGGTATCCTCTGCTTTGGCAATGATCAAGTTGTATCTTCGAAGTGAACTGGGGTTAGTATCCGAAGGAATCCAATGTTTCAGCCTCCATGTCAACTGCGAAAGGGCCGATGCGAAGGACGAATGGAAGAAATTCAGAAGTTAACATTAATGAAGGAGTGTGGGAAGGATGCAAAAGAGCGTATTCGCTTGCCAGCAGACATCTGGAAGAGGAAGTAAAGAAGCCAATGCATTAGATATCGAAGGAATCGAGGTGAATGGGGGAGAAGTCAGCATCGCAGATACCCCGAAGAAGCGAGACGACCCGTGAACATCTCTGAACACTCAAGTGCTTCAACGATATAAGAATCAAGGGCAAGGCATCCGATATCCTAAAGTGCGGAACTGAGTAATCAAGGAGGCTTCCCGTCTGTGAGGAGGGACATAGGAGTGGGCGGAGTCTTTGACGTTTTACCCGTGGGATGGCGCGATGGACATCAAGAGAAGAATCTTGCGTTCGCAATGAATAGGAAGCTGCTGTGCTCAAAAAAGAATAAATGGTTGCCACGAAGGAAGCAATTCGTCTAAATGTCTATTATTATTATTAGGTAATCTACCGGTTAAGGTAGGTTTTTGGATGGACGTAATTACTAATTAAATAATTTGTGGCCCCTAGCAAAACACAACATCCTACTCTAAATCAGGTCCCTCTTCATCTCTGAGTACTTTCTGCATCCCTTCATCCCGTCCAACATCCATATCCTGTTCCTTCACTTTCCTCGTTTTCCTAACATTCTCCCCTCTATTACAGTCTTCAACATCCCACTGCCGGTCAATACCCCCCTCAGCCACTTTTCCTGCCTCCATAGGATTGCTCCCAACAAACCCCTCTCTTCGCCCACCATACCAAGTACTTCCTCGTTTGTCTTCTTCTCTGTCCATTTCACCTTCTCCATTCTTCTCCACACCCACATTTCAAAAGCCTCCAATCTACGTCTATCCTCCTACTTCAATGACCACGTTTCCGCACCGTACATAGCTACGCTCCATATCAAAGTTTTTACTAGTCTTTTCTTAACATCCTTACTCAAAGTCCCCGTCATCAACTCCCTCCTCCTTGTGAAAGCCTCTTTGCCTAGCGCAATTCTTCTCCTTACGTCCCTACTACTTTGACCGTGTTGATCCAAAACACTACCGAGATACGAAAACTGTTCTACCTGCTCTAGTTTCTGCCCTCCTATTTTAATATTAAGCTTAGCCTTTTTCTTTCTAGAAAATCGCATAACCTTTGTTTTCTTAATATTGATTCTCATCCCATACCTGTCGCACTGAATTTCCAATTCACTAAGCAATGCTTGCAGCCCCTTGGCTGACTGACAAACTAAAGCTTGGTCATCACCAAACCTAACTGATTTTACGAATTCCCCGCCCACCTTCATTCCAACCTCTAGTTCTTCCCATGCCTCATTTCCTCTGCATACAGGTTGAATAGCAACGGTGATAATGGGCAACCCTGCCTTACACCTCTTCCTAACACTGCCCAATCGGACTCCCCGTTCCCCACACGTACCTGAGCAGTCTGAGACATGTACAGGTTGATTAGCCTCCTTTCCCTCCAATCTATTCCTATTTTCTGCAGAATACTCATTAGTTTTTCCCAATTGCCTCTATCAAACGCTTTTTCGAAATCTACGAAACAGGCAAATGCCTCTTGGTTATGTTCTATATTCCTCTCGATTCATAATGTCATTACTGCAATGGCACCACCCGTACCTCTCCCCTTTCTAAACCCAAACTGATAATCCCCTAAGTAATCATTTGCCCTACTCTCTATCCTTTTGTTTATGATCCTGAGAACAACTTTAGCTGCGTGGGATACCAAACTAATTGTCCTGTAGTCCTCACATGATGTAGCCTTTATCTTTTTCGGAATAGGAACTAAAACTGATCTCACAAAGTCTTCCGGCCAGATTCCTTCCTCATAAATACTACGGATCAGCCCATATAGCCTCTTCCTCCCACATTTTCCTAAGCATTTTAAAAGTTCCGCGGGAATGATATCCACCACCACGGCCTTATTTAGTTTCAGGAGATATATATATATATATATATATATATATATATATATATATATATATATATATATATATATAATGTATAACACTTAGCACTAGTGGACACAGACAAAAACACAGAAACACACAAAAAAGAGACTCACTATTTTTCGAATTTTCGGTGGTCGTTACCACCTTTATCAAGGAAGGGAGGAACAGTTCTGTCCCTCTAAGTGTTATACATTATTATTCACGTCCGTGAGACTTTCAAAGAGTGTTATATATATATATATATATTTATATATATATATATATATATATATATATATATATATATATATATATATATATATCTCCTGAAACTAAATAAGGTAAATTATTATTAGGTAATCTACCGGTGAAGGTAGGTGTTTGGATGGACGTAATTACTAATTAAATAATTTGTGGTCCCTAGCAAAACACAACATCCTACTCTACATCATGTCCCTCTGGATTCCGTCCGATCACAGTCCATCTCCGCGTGCTCCTCGCGAGAACACCGCGTTTGCAAGCACGTGGGACAGAGAGGAACGCGAAAACAATCAAATGATCGACAGCGAATTAATTTTCAACGTGAGATCTTCTTCGGTCCCTGCAGTGACCACGAAACCTGAGAGGGTTAGCTTGACCGTTGGTTTGCAGCACGTCTGACGCGTCCTTCCGCGCCCTCGCTCGCCACCCCGACCGAATCGGCTGGGCATGGCCACGGACGTGGGTCGCCGGACGCGCGACACCCGGCGTCAAATGTTCGCTAAAGATTTGTGGATGACAAATTGGGTTTTAGGGACAGGTATGTGCGAATTTCGCGAGTGGAGCATGTTGATTGCGCGAGAATTGCCATATTTCCCCGAGCGAGCGGGTGGGGTGTGTGTTTGTGGCGCTGGCGCTTGTGGCCTTCTGGGAACCCTTGGAGAAGAAAATCGCCGCTTTTCCTCTCGACGCACTTCGCCATGATCTCCCTTCTTCTCTCCGATTATTAACTTTCGACGCTTAATTTCACCCCGAAATGGATTTTCACAAATCACGGTTGATCCTGTTTGAATTGCGTATAATTAAGTAATTGACAATTTCTTAATTGAAAAAATTTTTATAATGAATTGTAAATAATTTCTTAATCGATACTTTTTCCGAACGATCCTGCTTAATGCTTGCAACTGTGAAAGAATTGTTTAGAATAGCGCGAAATGAGTTGCTCTGTGGTCCCTCTTTATGGAAATTGAAATGAATTTCCAAATGCTAGTGGCAATAAACCACAAACACGGAAGGATTAATTTCATATTTCAATTTCTCGACTCTCTCCCCGTCGTATCTGACCAATTTGCTGTGGGCAAGAGTGTCCGTTACCTTTTCCTCGCTAGTCTGGAATATGGAACACCAACGTAAACACGGGGAGAGAAATTTAAACATTGCAGTATAATGAGAAACTTGCTGTTGGTCTTCGCGTAAAATGGACCCCGCGTGTTTATTTTCATCACCTCTTTCGTGTGTTTTTACGGCCACTGGACTCGGCTTCGACCACGGCTGAAGCAGAGCGGACGAATTATAGACGAGGTTTGGAAATAGGGTAATTTGACTGAAATTGAAACCACCAAAAGATGTCACTCGTTAGGATTATTTTCGATATGATGCACAAACGTTTTTTATGGTCGTGTTTCCAGTGGACCCCTGTCCGTGACTCGGTGATGGCGCGCAATGCGAAGAGCGATTGAGCGGCGGTACGCCTTTAAATTTTGTGCTGAACTGGTGAAATCGGGCATGGAGACATTTGGTTTGATTCGCCCAGAGTTCAAGGACTAAAGCATTAAAAACATGCTGTTTTTTAGCGGCACGAGCTTTTCAAATATGGCCGAGAGAGTGTGGAGGACGAGACCCGCGCCGGACGGCTGTCGACGGCAAGAACCGACGACGGAACGTGCAACATGATCGCAGATCGTATATTGGCATTAATGAGAAGATGATAGTGAAAGTACACACGCACACACACACACCATTATATCACTGAAAATTTGGCGATGTGAAAGATCGGCTTTGCTAAACTCATCCTCCCGAAGGTCTTTGGACGGATGACCAAGGTCAGAGTCGAATGTGTCTGCTTGCGAAGACCTTCTGCTACGACATCGCGACGATTTCCCAAACCCCTTACAGTCCCGACTTGGCACCAGCAGACTATTATACCTAGTCTCATAAGTGAAATCCTCCCTCCCTCAAAGAATACCCCCACCAATGGACCCTAAGTTCCATCAAAGAAGTTTGCACGCGTACCCTCAAGGACCTTCCGGAATCCGCCTTCCTACCAGGCAGCCTTCGGGTCGTGGAAAAGCCGCTTTGGTAGCAGTGGGTCGATGCTCTCAAGGGAGGTACTTCGAAGAACAATGAGGCATTGCAGCAACATATAAAATGCATGTATTTTTACAGAAATATGTCCGATACTTTTTGTACAAACCTTCTGCGTATGTTTCTCCCTGAAAAATATTCCACGGGATGGCTCCTAGGTCTTGTTTTTCGAGTTTTCTTGAGGTGAGCTAAATTACGATATTGCCGAATAGGTCACCATCGTTTGGCGATCAGGCTTGCACCAATTACCTTCCTAGGCTGATCTATAACTGGTCAGCTTGCATCGGATTGACTTCTAGCGAGGCTGAGCTCGAAAGCTGAATCGCGAACTTCCAAACCGACGATAAATACAACATCAACGGATTTCCACTATTATATAAATGCATTATTTTGCTCCAATGAAGCTATTACATATACTAATCGAAGTAAACAATAAAAAGCTCACATTTTTCGATATTTTGGTTGAAAGAAGGCGATGGGCAAGGTGAGTGCTCAGTGGAGGTTTCGAATTCGCACGTTGTCATTGCCCAAATCCAATGTCTGAGAGTGGGTGATCATGATGGACGCCTTGGACCTTCCACGTGGACTCCCCGTTCTCTGCCTGTAATCGCTCGGAGTGAGGGAGGGCACCATCTTGACGGGTGTCCAAGCTCGTTAGATAGCCAGAGGGAGCAAATTCATAGTTCAGCCCTCGGATTTGGGGCACGAGAAGTGTATCCTAAAGACGCCATATTGCAATCCCATAATACAAAGGACTGAAAGTGAGACGACCACCAGCATCAGAAGAATAACCGTCATGGCAGGAGTGTTTTATGTATATGTTGGTCACAATAACTTTGGTTTTTTCTTTGGGTGAGAGTGTACACTTTTCCTCGTTGAATAAACGAAGGGTTTTATAAAGGCGAGGCGGGAAAATGCGGTGCTTTGTCACAAAAGAGAAATGTGGGGTCTTCCGCTTGAATCTAGCTTTGATTCTTGCCTAACAACTTCCTTTGATCAAGTTATCGAATAGAGACATTTGAAATGTAGAGGTAAGACCATAATTCTTTGCTTGGTGCTTCACGTCATGACTAAGAACATCGTCTTTGTCAACGTGTTTGTATCCATGCCTCGTTTGTATGCTTGGTTAATCTTATTTTGGTGTGTATAAACATTGCGAAAAAAATCTTCTTGCCTAGTGCTGTGTTTGGAGAGTGGAAGCATTTGGCAATGTCCTCAGTACAGATACGAGAGCTGTCTGCATGAATCCAATTGGGTAATCGTGGGTCGTTTGCCAAACCTTTGCAAAAGGAGTCACCGTTTCACTACGTAAGCCCACAAAGCAATAAAAACATTAGGCAGTTTTTGTAACTCGGCGATAACTTCCTCGTTTGAGCTTAATTTTTTTCCCGCGAGCCATTTCTTCATGTTAGAGAATAATAAAAAGCCGCAGGGAGCCAGATCGGGTGAGTACGGGGGGTGCGGCAGCAATTCATAACGTATTTCATGTAGTTCATGAGTTGACAGCGGGATCAGCTCGTTGTCCACCGTGAGCAATCGCGGCACCCATCGGGCCGACAATTTTTTCATCGCCAACTGATCATGTAAAATATTAATTTCCGTTCCGGTCGACACACCCACGGCCTCTGCTACTTCGCGAACTTTCGTTCGTCGATCAGCGAGAATCATGGCGTGGACGTTTTGAATGATTTCCTCGGTAACCACATCTGCCGGGCGTCCTGGTCGCTCCTCATCAAAAACAGATGTTCGCCCACGTTTAAATTCGTTGAACCAATGTCTAACTGTGGTCATAGATGGTGAAGTGTCCCCATAAACAGTATCCAACTATGCTTTTATCTCCTCGCATTTCTTCCCATCCAAAAACAAAAGGCGAATTACCGAACGATACTGCTCTTTTTCCATCTTAGCGAAAATTACGAAACACGTCTTACTGGAATGGCTGCCAAATCCAAACTAACCTTTAAATCAGTCTGAAATTTGTTTCACCGTCGTTTGATAGATGGTAGCACACGATGATAACATAAACTTCCCTCAGGAACGCCCTTTGTCGTCAAACACGGGTACTTATTGAACCGCCCTCGTATTCCTTCCATCTCTCTTGGATCTCCTCTGATTCAATTAAATTTTCAGGCTTATATTTGATTCAACAATTTCAGAGCGTAAAAATCATTCGCCTTGACTGGGACTCGAACCCAGATCCCTCAATATCCGGTCGAGTGCTTTAGCCACTTAAGCTACCGAGGCGTCCTCTTAAACTCTGAAATTTTGGGGCTTTTAAAGGAACTAGATGTTATGACGAAATTGACCGGATATTGAGGGATCTGGGTTCGAGTCCCAGTCAAGGCGAATGATTTTTACGCTCTGAAATTGTTGCATTAAAATGCACATTAGCGGATGACTCCGTTAAAGGTTACTGTTGCGGCATCTCCCGCAGTTTCTTTGGAATTTATATTTGATTGTTTGCAAAACTTTGATCGTCTTACTCCCAGATAGCGTTTTGATCTTCTTGTATAGCGTACCAATTTCACCCGTCATGTGTAAACTTACCATATCTTCGCACAGCGTCTTCCACAACGCTTCCTTTTCTCCATTTGTTTCTCGACTCAGTTTATTATTGAGCTCTCTATACTTCCTTCTGCTTAACTATTTATATTCATCCACCTTTCGTCGATCTTTCTAATCATGTCAACCGTAGTCCAGGGTTTACTTGCCCATTTCCCATTAACACTTTTTAGAGTTTCATGTGTGAATTTCGATGTCCTTAGAATGGTATGTTTCAAATATTCCTCCATGGGTTGTACCCGGTTCTTTTGCCTCTCACTTGATTATCTCTCCAGCCTATTGATACTCCTTCCTTGTTTCAATCTTGTTAGTGCTTTTTCGTTCCATATCCTATTCTGTCTCTGTTTTGTTCTTTTTAAATTGGACGAAACACTTCATAACTACTACATTGTGATTCGAGTCCGCATCTACTCCCGGGAAACTGCGAATGGATTACGTTGTTCCTAAATCTGCGCCTAAACATAATATAGTCCAACTGATACCATCCTAAATTTCTGGAATTTTCCCTGTGTTTATTGGTGGCCGAACAAAGTGTTTGCAGTGATAAAACATTTTCTCGTGCAAAAATCGTTTACTTTTTCCCCGCGATCGTTCCTTGTTCCTTACCCGTAGTCCCCCACTTCATCACCATATCTTTCTTTGTTTATTGACGCCTTCCAATCTTAAAACAACAAATGTTTCCCTCCAGCAAAACCCGCGATTATATCCTCTAACCGATCCCATATTCTATGGACTTCTTCCTCCTCATGATTGCTTGCTTGGTCGAACAATGACCAAGTTGGTCGGTTCTGCTTTCACCTCTGCTAGTATTATTCCTTCCATTACACTTCCTCCTACCTTTTATTCAATAATATTGACGACCCTTGTTGGCTCGCTTCCTCTCTGACTGCTCTCTAACTATCACTCCAGTAATCCTCTCTATCCTTCCATCAATAAAAGCCCGTTCGTATTTGTTTCCTCTCCTCATCTATCGCTCTATATGCTTCTATCCCGTCCTTAACATTATTATGACTTTCCAAGTTCCCAATCGAACTAATTCGGTCGTTTTCTCGTCTTCCGTGCCGCTTCCTTTGGTTTCGCTTGGTAAGGATTTCATGGGAGAAGACGACCGCGGAGGCCATTCCATTGGGGGTGCAATCCCACCCACGGCCGTTCGGACCGAGTTCCGTTGTTGCCGGGACTCATGTTTTCTCTGCTGCCCTGCATGGAAATCTTGGCATGAATAATTGGTGGCTTAACTTTGCCTTCCTCAATTGTGTTTGTACCGTGGCACCATCAATGTACCGCCATGAATGTAGCTCGATGAGAGGAAGTTAATACGGAAGTATCCCAAAAATTACCTTAGTTACTAAATTTGAAAAAAGATACGGAAAATTTTAATAATAAAACTACCTAATGAATTATCGCATTGAAATGCATATCAGCGGATGACTCCGTTAAAAGTTACTGTTGCCGCATCTCCCGCGGTTTCCTGGCATTTTTTTAATGAATTGTCACGTGAACTCAGAATTTTGTGAACAATATAACGTGACTTTTGCCACAAAAAAAATATATTTGCACTAAAAAATCTTTTGCTCAAGCTATCTCAAGTATAAAAATATTAGCATCGGGACATCATCTTTAAATGCCTTATTCGTAGTTCCATAGATGGCAGTACTACTTCGAAGGAGGTCTAAATTCCTAACGCCTTGCATTTACGCACCTGTTTAAAGTGCACGCACCGTGGGGCATCACCAGTGAGGAGGCAGCTGGTATGCAATAGGAAGACACGACGCTCCGAGTGTCGGAATGGCCGGAGTGTGTTCCCCTGGGGGGGGGCAGATGGGGGGGGGTACACACGGATCCATCGATCGATCCACTTGCCGAGCGCTCGGCGAGACTTCTGTGGAACGTCAATAGGAACTCGCTTTTGAAAGCTCTGTTGCACCGGGGTTCTCGGGTGGCGTTAATTCCATCAACGGTCATTGAGCTGGACGAGCACTTTGGCTCATGAGCCACTAGAAATCAAGGAGTCAGCACAAAAGGCCGTCGGCACAAACGGCCGAAACGTGGCATCTAGTTTATTTGGTATTTCTCATTTGTTGACATTCTTGCCATGGATAAATAACTGGGTGCAATAGCGTTCAATTAAAAAACGATTGTTTTGTCGCAGAAAGAACTCTAATTCCATTTATGGAACAAATAATCAGAGTTTTCAGGCATATAATATAATATAAGATGATACTATCTCACGTGTATAATATTGAGATTAATTACTGAGTGAAGAAAATAGGATGGGAGATCCAGTCCAGTCGCGAAGAAAGTTAGATTAATTGATAGTTCGCAGATATATTAATGGAAAGTTACGCATAGCTCAATATTTACTTCCGAGACACAGGGAATATATATATATATATATATATATATATATATATATATATATATATATATATATATATCAGAATCTGAAGACGACTGCCGAGAGTTCGAAAAGTCAAATAACTAATTGTGAGTGTCCTTTCTTTGTGTCTCTATATTAAAAAAATCTACATCTGCGTTTTTTTAATATATTTGTGCGTCGCCGAAGAGCGTTCCATTTCGAAGAGATATATATGTATATATATATATAATTATATATATATACATATATATATACATATATATATACATATATATATACATATATATATATATATATATATATATATATATATATATATATATATATATATATATATATATATATAGTATATAAGTCGATGAATTAAATAAATATTTTCTTAATGCAAGCCGAAAATAAAATATCATTTATTATTTTAAATTTTTTTATTTATTTTTAATTATCGTCTATTTATTTTATTTGAAAATTGTCACTAACGGCCAAAGAGTACACTCACTCGTGCGAAAGATTTCATGTCGGAATGAGACCCTTAATAGTACTCATCGATGGCATTAGCACTGAAGTCATTGACGTTCCACCCCTATTGATCGTGACCCCTGTGCCTGCGTGTTGAGTGAGATGCACGCGGCAGTGACGTCGGGTGAGTGGACGCATCGCCGTTGCACGGGACCATCTCGCGTCGAATCACGAGTGTCACGAAGAGAAGTCCGCGCCTGGATTTCGCCGAGCACCACCTCCGCCGGCACGGTGCGAGTCGACAGGGCGTACGCGCCGGCATTTCATAAAAATGGTGATGGGATGAAGCCGACGCATTTCAATGGGGAATAAGAGTTGGAGCATTTCCACGACCCTTTTGCTGGGGAAGTGAAAATTAATAGCTCTGCGGAAAAGCCTCAGTGCTTCCATCGGACTCTCGTCGAAGAAACCTCTCCGGTCTGCTGGGATGGCCTTGTCTTCTAAAAATGTAAGCAATCTAATCAATACAAACTTAATTTAACCAAACATTTTACCATAATTTTAGTGTTTACATGTATCGCACCATGTATTAATATTCCCAATCACATTTGCATTTTTTATTCTCTAACTTTAGTATTGAAGGAAAATAAATGCAAATATTATTCGTTTAAAAATTAAAAAATTCTTCGAATAATTTTAATTTGTCATTTTGAAAATATAACTTTAAGAAAAACAGAGCTTTAATTGCCTGATTAGACAAGCGTAATCATTGCACGAGCATGATCTCGCTGTCGCCTCGTTACCAATGCCCCGGCCCGTCGACTGCCAATCCCAACGACCCTGGACATTCATCCAGGATGTGCGCTTCATCGGCCTCTCCTGCAGCCGAATGCTCCGTGGGAATAGCGTCGGATAAACGTGCGCGTGCCATGCCTCCTGGGCGAGTGTCGATGCACAGTGCCGCCGAATGGGCCGGGACCAGTGCGGCGACCTCCTCGCGCTCGCGGCGACGCCCTTCCTGTGGGACTGCGCGCGGCGCCGAGGACCACCGCCACTCTATGGTCGAATTTTTGGAACGGAGTGGGGCAGATGCTCCGTTGACAGTATTCCAGCTGGTGCTGACCCCGAGACGAGGAGCTCCCGAGTGGCGTCCCAGAAAGGCAGGCGCGCGTGTCCAAAGGGAAAGTCATGCGCCTCGTGTTTTTTATGCCAATGGCATCGCCGAGCATTGGTTTGTGCGTGCGGTGGGGAGGACTGGCTGTCGACGGCAAGTTTTATGTGGAAGTGATCTCAAGGCAAAACTATACTGATCAAGAAATTGACTTTTGTGGACTTGTTTGCATAACATTCAGAGTAAAACTTGAATACGCGTAGAACGGCAATATAATAAATCGTGCTTAAAACCTCAAGTGTGTCTGTGATGGACGCAAAATTTTTAGTATGGTGATAGTTAATACTTTAAGCTACGCCATACAAAACATTTTGAGATCGGATATTGAAGGATTTCATGTTTATAATATTTGGAACTGAAATTTGCCCGCATTTTCCGATAAATATTCCCTTACAAGCAACCTCTAATTAATAGAAATCGAGGGGAAAATATATTTTTTAGGATCAATTATTTGAAATATGCTTACTTTGCTAAACAGAGGGTGCGTGAACATGACTTCATTTTTTCAAACGCAAAACGCTCTCAAAAAAGGAAGTTTTGTTGCCTCACCCTGTATTCAACATCTTACAAAATTCGAATACTCCAAATAGAACGGCCTTGGAACCAATATGAACGAAAGCTAAATTCAAATGCAATGCTGCTAACTTGCGCTGTGTGGCGAGGCACAGCAAAATTTGAATGCGCCCTGTGCGCGGCACCCAATCACCCATCTGTGTTACATTTGGTCACACCAAAGGTCAACGTGCCGCAGAAATCGGGAATGTCTGAATTTAATTTTTCTCAGTTTGTCCCGGAATGTCGGCTTTGGCGCCACGGAAGAGCTCCGAGTGAAGTCGCAGGCGATTGGCTGGTGACACTGGAGAGCGTGCGCACGTCACGTCGTGGCGGCCAATTGGAGCGCGCTTCCGGGAGACGCGCGGGGTGCGATGCGTGACTGTTTCGCCGCTCCCGGGTACTTCGTTCGCTCTCGGCGGAGAGTGACGTCACACCGGACTCTTTCGCATTGTTGACAGCTTTTCGAAAGCCCACAGATATCCATTTCTCGTCTTGTACACGAATGACAAACAAATGGTGAATGAGTGAAGTTTGAACCCGTTCCTTGTGGGTGGTCTTTTGAATTCAAACGTCTAAAAGAATGACGCCTTCATGCTGGCTGTCTAACACTATTGTTTCGTCTAGAGTTCCAAAGCAAAGCTTCTATTTCCATACTTTCGGTGAGGCCAAATGAAGGAGTATTGTAAATTATGCAAACACTAATGTTTGCTGGTGGTCTCGAAAAGTATATCTATTGATCAGTGCTCGGTAGTCGTAGTAGAATAGATGTCAAGAACCATAATCACAGTAAACAACCCGAAGGTCGGTTAGGTAGCTTTCACCCAGTACTGCATCTACACAATGCCCCGCAAGCTGCCGCAAGGGCGTGTGGCGGGGGGTGTTAGGTCACCACCTGTAAAAAGGAACACAACCACATGCAAAATCAACACATCCATGCAAAACTGTACCCACAGTGGCATATACATTCATGCAAAAATCCTTTCATCTCTTCTCGCACGCAAATAAATACACTATCATCTAACAAATAATGGCACCTTTGGATGCAGTAAGAAATTTATCCAATAACGTGAAAGCTAGAATTTGAAGAAAAGTAGGAAGGCGAAACTCCACCACCACATGCAACACACAACAGTCTCTTCCCCAAGGACACAGGCAGGGAATGTGACCCAAGGCTACAGGTAGCGGGAGGGTTCCCCCACGGAGAGAAACGAGGGATGGAAGGGGAACCTTAAAAACAGAAAAGGCAGAAAAAACAATACTGTAAAGAGCGCTACAATATTTTTGGGCATTCCAATAAGGTCCTACGGAAAGAAAGGGGTTTGACAATAACACACGCGAGGTTCATGAAAGTGGATGCATTTAAATACAACTAATTATTTTTTAGACGCTGAGGGTGGCAAGTGGAATTTTTGCTATCTATAACCCTGCAGTTGCTATCCCGTATTGTCCGTGGGAAGAAGGAGTCCTTGAGTCGGCTACTTCTGGCATCTATTTCCCGAATTTTATATGCATGATCCAAGCGACCAATGTATGTAGGAGTACGAATAATTTGCGAGACCTCGGTGCTGAAACATGCCGATCTGAATTTATTTAATAATTTAAATCTTGCATTCAATCGTCTCTCTTCCAATGATTCCCACCCCAAATCCATGAGCATTTCGGTGACGCTTTTCGTTTTATCGTGAGAGTGTTTTAGGACCCGCCTGCCAGGCCTTCTCAATTTCCCGAATGAGGCCTCTTTCACTCGGATCCCACACGCTGCATGCGTATTCTAAATGAGGCCTTACAAGAGCGTGGCAACAACGTTCCGGGACCTTGGAGTCTTTTTCGCCGGCAAAACCCTACCAAGCCCTACATGGCGTGTTAAATTCACACATAAGCAGGGTAATAAGGGGGGACAGCTCGTTTCCCTGTGCCGGTTATGGTTTCCCCGAAGGATCTGGGACCCGAATAATCAAATAGCTTGGGTGGAGCTGAGGGAGACCAGATAGGATCGCCCGGGAATCGAACCCAGTCAGTAGTCCAACGCTCAACCCTTGGATTACCGCTACCCCCCAGAATAAATATCTTAAAATTAAATTTTTACAGAATAAAAAAGAAAATAATGGCTGCAGATCATATCTTAGAAAGAACATAGACGGACATAGAATTCACAGAATCTGAATGTTGGCACACGAATTATGTGGCAGACGGCAAGGTTTTTCAAGAAGGGCTTCACGTAATTGCAGAATACACAGATCTAACAGACTTAGTGGAGGGGTGTTTATAACAAGTAACTCCAAAATCAGTGGCTCTTGTTATGAGTGTGACGACAATTAAGTGCAACATGTTTTGAGTCCCGAGAAGTTTTAAAATCTCATTAACTTGAGAATATGCCCATTGCGTATGCAGGCCCTCCGGCTCCGACATGAACGCCCTCTCGATGACCGAACGTCCACGCGTCTCAGCCATGGCGTGTGCACGAGTATGCATGTCGTATTTGTAGTCGCCGGCGAGTATAACCTACTGGCCATAATTGGATTGCGAAGTAGATCCCCCCTCCTCCCCCGCCATTGAAACTTAAAGCGGAACTGCGGAATGGATGGGAGGACCACTCTCGGTCGATATCCTCCCCCGACTCCAGGGGTGACGTCGCCTTCTCCCCCCTCCCCCTGGCCCTCCGACCCCCGAGGGGAGGGTGTGCGTGCAGCGCGGGTCCATTAGCCCGCGGAGGCTGCGCTCGGATTTATCCGAGAGCTGTATTGTTGAAGCCGTTGTCGCGAGTGGAAGCAACGTGGTTTAGTACGGTGGAGTGATTCTCGGGTCTTTATTCATGCTTATTGCCTTCAAGATACAGCCCCCAATACAACTCTCGCAATATTTTCACCAGCCTTCGAATGAAGCCAGTAACGCTTCCTTCGGGATGGGCATTTGCGCTCTCTTCCGCACCATGGCTCGTCTTCACGGCCACCTCTATGCATACATATATAGTGCTGCCCATTCATCCCCATGCTGTCCTTTGGGGACGTATTCATAATTAATAATCCCGATCGAAGAAAGCGATCGCCTGCGCGTTCTCGTTCGCAGGCTATAAATCATTCACGCTGTTGACGTGGTGGGCGTCGGTTATTGACGTCGACGGTCGTCCGCTTCTGGCTTATTCATCGGTCGAGGTTTGTCCAGGCTGGAAGCGGTTATTGTGCCGACGAAAACACTGTGCCCGACTCATAGATTTATTGCCTGCCTCTTGAACCATTGCATTAGTTTCACTTGCACTTTTCCCGAGGTTAAATGAAAATGCAATCCACATGCCCTGGTTTTCTTAACACTTACATTCTCAACTACCCAAGAATTTGTACAGCAAGCGTGTGCAAGCTAAGATGCTGTTGTGAGGAGACGAGTCGCTTTAGGACCCCAAGCGAAGTGGCGTTTCAGTTCTGAGAACTCTGTAATTGTGATTCGCGAAGCAGTTCACGCGTGGAAAGACGAGTCTCATCTTTTTTTGGACATCTTCGCCATCTTCTTGTATTACCAGTGGAGTGATTTCCTTTGAGGGAATGGCTGTGGGTGAAGGGAAGGCGGCGAATGGCGGAGAAACGACACGAGCCGCCGCTGACAATTTCATGTGAGAGACCCATTCCCCGGATCCTTGATGGCCAGCAATACTTAAACTCTGCTCTCGTCATTATTTTGTTTCGGTGGCTCGCAAAAGGGACCGACTAGAGTCTATGGCAGTTGCCCCTAGAAAGCCATGGCTGGCACTGATCAACGTGTTCAAATTAACTGCCGAGCGAATAGACTGAGCTTATGATTGCGGAGTATCTGAAGCGGAAGTGAAGAAGGAATTTAATAAATTTAATTTGGACTAATGGTTACTATGACACCTATTCTTGTCAACTCTTAATATTGTCGAAAAAATTACTGCTTCTAATTTCGTGTTTTGAAGAGTCTGCTGATTTGACCTCACTGTGCAGTCGAGTTGCCGAGTTGGGCGAGGTCTTCGATCGAGTTATTTGATCGAGATTCGGGAATTATTAGAATTACGTAACAAATTTGAATGGATGAACGCGATAAATAAAAGAAAAAGAAGACCTATTTGTTTTCAGAATCGGTGGGACGAATGGAAAGTAGAGCTGGGTGTTCAAAAAATCCTGGAAAACCTTTGGAAACTAGGATTTATGTGGCATTGTAAAACGCCATAGTTGAAAACTTATTTTTTAGGCACAATACGAATCATAGGTATCATCACAAACTAATATTTCTGGTCTTATAATAGGTATATATGTATATATATATATATATATATATATATATATATATATATATATATATATATATATATATTATTAGGTAATCTACCGGTTAAGGTACGTTTTTTGGAAGGACAAAACTACCAAACAAATATTTTATTACTCCTAACAAAACACAAAATCCATCATCCTACTCTATATCAGGTCCCTCTTCATCTCTGAGTACATTCTTCCTCCCTTCATCCCATCCAACATCCCTATCCTGTTCCTTCCCTTTCCTCTTTTGCCGAGCATTCTACCCTCTATCACAGTCTTCAACATCCCACTGCCGGTCAATACTCCCTTCATCCACTTTTCCTGCCTCCCAACAAACCCCTCTCTTCGCCCACCACACCAAATACTTCCTCAATTGTTTTCTTCTCTGTCCATTTAACCTTCCCCATTCTTCTCCACACCCACATTTCAAAAGCCTCCAGTCTACGTCTATCCTCCTGCTTCAATGACCACGTTTCCGCGCAGTACATAGCTACGCTCCATATCAAAGTTTTTACGAGTCTTTTCTTAACATCCTTACTCAACGTCCCCGTCATTAACTCCCTCCTCCTTGTGAAAGCCTCTTTGTCTAGCGCAATTCTTCTCCTTACGTCCTTACTACTTTGACCGTGTTGGCCCAAAACACTACCGAGATACGTAAACTGTTCTACCTGCTCTATTTTTTGTCCTCCTACTTTAATGTTTAGCTTAGCCTTTTTCTTTCAAGAAAATCGCATAACCTTTGTTTTAATAATATTGATTCTCATTGCATAACTGACGCACTGAATTTCCAATGTACTAAGCAATGCTTGCAGCCCCTTGGCTGACTGACAAACTAAAGCTTGGTCATCAGCAAACCTAACTGATTTTACAAATTCCCCGCCCACTTTCATTCCTACCTCGAGTTCTTCCCATGCCTCTTTGATCATTTCCTCTGCATACAGGTTGAACAGCAACGGTGCTAATGGGCAACCCTGCCTTACACCTCTTCCTAACACTGCCCATCCAGACTCCCTGTTCCCCACTTGCACCTGAGCAGTCTGAGACATGTACAGGTTGCGGATTAGCCTCCTTTCCCTCCAATCCATTCCTATTTTCTGCAATATACTCATTAGTTTTTCCCAATTGCCTCTATCAAACGCTTTTTCGAAATCTACGAAACAGGCAAATACCTCCTGGTTGTGTTCTATATTCCTTTCGATTCATAATGTCATTACTGCAATGGCATCACGCCTACCTCTGCCCTTCCTAAACCCAAACTGATAATCCCCTAAGTAATCATTTGCCCTACTCTCTATCCTTTTGTTTATGATCCTGAGAACAACTTTAGCGGCGTGGGATATCAAACTTATCGTCCTGTAGTCCTCACAAGCTGTAGCCTTTACCTTTTTCGGAATAGGAACTAAAACTGATCTCACAAAGTCTTCCGGCCAGATTCCGTCCTCATAAATACTACGGATCAGCCCATATAGCCTCTTCCTCCCACATTTTCCTAAGCATTTTAAAAGTTCCGCGGGAATGTTATCCACCCCCACGGCCTTATTTAGTTTCATCTCCCTTAATGCCCTTTCTATCTCATTGTCTAGTATGCCTGGACCTAAGCTATCTTCGTCTACGTCATATTCTTTCAATGTCTAACTCTGTTGGTCTAAGCTCTTTACTATACAGTTCTTCTATATACTCCTTCCATCTCGCTTGTATCTTTCTTGCGTCAGCTATTACCTTACCCGCCTTATCTCTAACTGTTAGCATAGATCTTTCTTTCTTACTTCCCGATAACGATTTAACTTTGTTGTACAGCGCACCGATTTCACCCTTCCTCTGCAGACTTTCCATATCTTCGCACCTTGTCTTCCACCATGCTTCTTTTGCTTTATTTGTTGCCCGCCTCAATTTATTGTTTAATTCTTTGTACTTCACCTTGCCGAACTCTGTATTGACATTCTTCCATTTTCGCCGCTCATCCATCTTTGTAATCATCTCATCTGTGATCCATGGTTTCCTAGTCCTTTTAGCGTTAACGGTTCCAATAGTGTCCTTTGCGACTCTAGACAACCCTTTTTGATACTTTCCCATTTTTCCTCGATAGTACTTAGCTCTTTACCACCCTCCATCATTTCCTCCACCACCTGTTTGTATTCCTTCCTTTTCAAACCATTTAATGCTTCTACATTCCATTTTCTAACTCGCCGCCCCCGCCTTATCTTTTTGAAATGGACGCTACATTTCATAACCACTAAATTGTGGTCCGTGTCCTCATCCGCTCCCGGGAAGCTGTGCGAATTTATCACACTGTTTCTAAACCTGTGTCTAACCAGGATATAATCTAGCTGATATCTCCCCGAGTCACCTGACATTTTCCATGTATACCTGCGTCTTTTGTGGTTTCTAAACCAAGTGTTGGTGATGACTAACCCCTGTCTCCTGCAGAACTCAACTGCTTTCTCCCCGCAGTCATTCCTCGAGCCTAAACCGTAGTCCCCCACCTCGTCACCATCTCTTCCCTCGCCTACCGTCGCATTCCATAACCCCATCACTATCTATACCATCGTATAGAGACAGCGGAAATAAAGACCTATTAAACTAAACTAACTAAACTATTCATACATATATATACATAGATACATATATATATATATATATATGTATGTACAGATATATACACTGTGTTTGCTGTTATACAGATACATATAACTTATGTTTTGTATTGTTTTTGGGTGAATAACAAACCAGCCTTCGAGTTCATTGCTGTGATTTTTTTATCTCGATTCGGAGTCATCGATGATCTATGCTTCTAACTTCCGTGTTTTCATTCTCTATATGAATGTTATAACAATCAAATTTGAAAGTAGAGTCGTCCGCGTAGGAATTGGATCTGATCGAAGACAGGCAATGTGCATCTCCCGTTCGCCATTTGCTATGAAGCTGATTGCTTGTGGGCACATACTCTCACATACCCCTCGGCCCTAATGGAGTGCTCTACGCTTGTCTGGAACACCCGAGGACTAATTGAAATGGGGAATCCGATTGCTTGAAATGAATGTATATTAATGCCGTCTTTGTTCCGCTGTTAATTTTGATGGTTAATAACCCAACTGGAGGGGCTGAAACACCTGGTGAGGTTATTCTTTCCAAAATTAAAGAATTATGAAAAACTGCAAATAAGAGTTGAAAAAAATTAATTAAAAAATGAAATAATTATAAAAACTACGGCAACCCTACTTGCATTCGATTAATGCTCTTGAAAAGTTAACCGGAACCGTAAAGGAGCGTGAACTTCATGCAGATCGCACTATTACCGCACGGATGATCATTTCATCTGGACGCATCTTAGACTGTGAAACGAAGTAATGGTGTCCACAAGCTCTGCCTTTTTGTTGTTTAAGTTCACCTTATCGCGCGTGTCTAAACTAAAAAAAGACCGGTCCAAAAAAGCTTATACGCTTGCAAAACCGTCGAAGAGCAATAAGGCACCTTGGTGCTCGGTGCTCACAGAGGCCTTGGGCAAGTGCCCGTGGCTGGGCGCCCGTGCATGTCCCGGACTGCGCTGCCAGGGCCGCTCACCTCCGCCCACTCCACAATACGGCTCACCTCTAATTTCACGCTGTTCATTCACCATGGCCTTGGTTCTTCGCCCTGGCCATTACATTGCCCCCTCCTTACATTGCGCTCATTCATCAACCCCCCCCCCTTTCCCCCACTCCGCGTCTCTCCTTCCCCCACCTCCGAATGTGAGCTCTGCGGGCCATTCACGCATTCCGAGCGTGACTGGCGAAGGCACCAACCATTTGGGGGGCTGCGAATCGATCTGCTTCCCAGATATCCCCGCATGTTTTGGCACCGCGAGGGACGGCAGGGCCGGCGACGAGCTCTTTCGCGACGTCGGAGCGTGTCCGGGAAGCAGCCGTTCTGCTTCTGGTTCTACTTGCATTATTTGACCAGGTGCCGCATTCTACCCTTTCCTTGCCACTCTCACTCGGCCGGCGGGCGTTCGAAGAAAGCTGTCAAATTGCTGTTGGACGCAACACCTTGAGCAATGCATGAGTTACATGAGGCACCGAGATTTATATCATTTTTAGGCACTTTCTTGCATTAAATGTATTGCTAATTTACTTTGTATTGGGTAAGGGCTTTCAAATTCGGAAAACTATAGTAAGTTTCATTTGAATTCATAAACTTTCCATGCATCTGCATTGATCCCATTAAGGAAATTATGTAGCCAGCCTATGAAAAATATTACCCGAGGCGTTGGCGTTAGCAAAAATTGTAATTTAATTGACCTTCTGGTGTCCCTCCTGGTATCGGAACCAGATCGCTCCAGTAAGTCATGCCATTGCTTCCAAGGATTACTCATCGGGAGAGCGACTCGACAGTGGCGCTGTATGGTGGCTTTTGTTGCTTGGAAGCCTCGGAAGAATCGGTCGCGCTTGATCGAAGCCTGAGACTTCTTCGTGCTTGGACGCTCTTATGTCAGGGATGCGATTACATGTGCTCCTCTTCGTCACCAAGCGTGCACCTGTGCGAGGATTGACTTGAGCCTCGTTCCACTCTCACGCCGTCGCCTTCATCATTCCCTCGCTTTCAGCTCCGACATCCGCCTCCTCGTGATTTCTTCATTTGCTCATGTCTCCCTCTTCGTCTCCCGTGCCTCCTCTTATCTCCGCCCACTCTCTTCGATCAATATCTCCATTCATTCTGTCTATCCTTTTTATTTTCTTCAGCAGCGCCAAATTTCCATCGCCTCATCTTATCTTCCTTTTCCTGCTGTCCTACCATCCAAATCGCGTCTTGAAAAATCACCTATCTCCCGAGTGTAACCGCGAACGACTTGATTCATGTCCGCTCCAGTACATGTTCGTATTCACCGCGGGAAAATGGCTTCATCTGATAGAACTCCTGCTCCACCATCACTATTCCGCTCACCATCTGGATTCTTCCGTTGCCAGTTCCGCTACCTAAGGAGCGAAGCTGTTCTCCATACATCATTATCTACCTTATTTAGATATTATTATTATTATTACGAGGGTTGCTATTTATATTTTCAGCCTTGTAATGAAAAGACAGTACTTTATTGTTGAAAATGGCTTGGTTGTTTTTCCAAGTATTCTCCATGATAATCAGTACACCTTTGGCATGCGCTCGAACCAGCAACTGTCGATGTGCCATTCAGAATACATGGTTCTTCGTTGCTCTCTATCGGTACGGTTGCCACATGCCCAGGTATTCCGAAGACGCAGGCGATCATTTGCTTTTATGTGCTTCGTGCACGAATCACTTTTGTCGGATTTGGCTCGTCTTGGAAGACCCACACAGTGGATTGCTGTTTTGTTCAGGGCTCAGACGCATAGATACAAGACTCGTCACCTGTGTACATGTTATAAGTACACAGCTTTTGATGCACCGAGATTGCATTTGTTGAGCACCTCTTTGCAGCAATTGACACGAGCATCTTTTTAAGCTTTTGCCGAATTATGCGGGATCCAACGCGAACAATTCTTTTTCACAGCTAAATATTCATGCAGTATCTCATTAAGAGACAACATTTTCGAGTCACTGTAAACACCACAAGTTATGATCAAACGAAAAAGTGTCCTGAAGAAAGTTAGCATTAAAAGGGTCTAAATTTCAGATGGAAACGTCAGATGGCGCCTAAAGTACTTGGTGTTGTCAAGGCTCAAGATGTAAATAGCATCCCTCGTTTATCAAGAATAGAAGTGGCCCCGTTACCCTTCTCTGGGGGACGACCGATGTTACCTCCAACTTCGTTTAGCACCACCAATCGATGACCACTATTTGTTTGCACTATGACCAGAAGTCACTAATCCACATATTATTTCCTCATTGATGCCATAGCATTTAAGTTCGTGAAACAGTTAAGTGTGCGAGACTTTATCAAAGGCCTTCTGAAAATCAAGAAAGACGAGTACTCCATCAATTTGTGTCTTGTTATTACCCGATCTAAGCACATTGTGAATAAAAAGGTGCAATTGGGCTTAGCAACATTTGCTCTGTCTAAATCCATGCCGATGGATGTGGTTCAGTATCTTCCTACCATCGATAAATCTCATTACGTTCCTCACAATAATATGCCCTAATATTTTATATGAGATCGATGTTAAAATAATTAGTGAGTTTCTCTTTACAAAAACGAGGCAATATCTTCTGCCAGTGACTTTTATATTCTAGCAGGTATTCCTTCCAGACCTTCGTGCATTTTTGGCTTTGATGCTAAGGAGCTGATGTTCTATTCCTTCCTTGGTCAGTGTTACGTCGCTCATGTGTTCTCAGGATGGCTCGTTTGGTGCGTCTGATTCCCTATTGTTGATGCTCGGGGAAAACTCGTGTAAAATGTTCGCCTTCTTCACGCTGTCTTTAATAAGTTCGCCGTCTTCAAAGACTGTTCAGTTGGACGTTTACTCTGAATTTCCGTAACGTAGGACCAGAATGACTTTGGACATTCCTCTAGATATTCGCATAGCATTGTAGTTTTGAAGGAGTGTATGGATTTGCGCATTATGCTGTTTGTTTTACCGCGACATTCTTTTGGTTTCTGTGCGCATGCATTCGAAAATTAAAACACCGTCACCGCTTTTTAAACTCTTTTTAAAATTTAATTTCAGGCTTATTTGCTCTCTGAAAGTCGGTCTGACTTCTCTGCTGCACCATCTAGGTTTGAATGGAATGTACGTCGTCATTATTTCGCGTGCAATATTTAAGGATTATGTCCAAGTGCTCCCCGTATCGGCCGTAAGGGTTTTTCCGGTCAATTCTGCAGATTCGTTTTTTAAATACATTCTCGTAATCCAATGAAACTTGCTTCGTTGTAAGTATAAGCATATTTCACACTTTTCTTTGTTTATTTTCACGAACTCAGTCTTTCCTTCTGTAGAAATAGTTTTATGGTCACTAATGGCGTGCATTATTTCAATGTTCGCAATGAGTTGGGGAGTAGAAGTTGCGAAAATAGCAAGTACGCTGTGACCCCTAGTGGGCGAATGAACAACTTACTCTCTATGGCTTGTGTTTTTTTACACCAACTGAGCCAAATACTCGAGTTTTGGAGTTTAAGAGTCAAGATTCTGACAATCATAATCTTTACTCTTTTTATTCTCATGTATCTCCTTTTGATTGGCGGCAATGTGTGCCAAGGTTAACCTTAAAAAGGTTCTTCTTCGCCGGAAGATATCTTAAGGTGTTTAATAATAAATTAATTGTTTGGAAGAATAGGCTTCAAAAATATATTTACCCCCTGAAGTGACATCGAATGGGCGACCACTTTGACGTGGTGGGAGGTCTCATGCCTTCTCTCAGCCCCTACATATCTATGCTTTAATACTCCGCACCGTGTTCCAGGTATCTGTTGTCAAAATGATCTGGATTTTCTGAATTATGTTGCAAAATTAGGCTGCCCCTGTGAAAAAAGTGTACGATTCTACGCCATTGCACCGAAGAGCAACCATCCAAATGATCATGTATTGGCCTCATCTTAGTTCACATAGCAGTGCGTGGAAAATTATTCCCGAAGAAGCGCAATTGCGAGAGGCGTGAGGAGGCGGGGTTCCACGACCCCTTCGTGAGGTACATGGGGCGTCCCATAATCGCGACTGCCATTGGAAGCCATGAGGCTTTGGAATTTTTCAACATTCCCTGTACTCCCGATCTCGCCCTAAATTACTTTTTCCCAGGCATAAAAAAAAACTATTGCGGGGTCGGAGATTTGACAACACATTGAATCACTCAGGAGGCGGAATAATTGTTTTCGACGCAATCTGCTATGTTCTACAATGGTGGCATTTGAAAGAAAGTCAAGAAATGCTTGGGTGTATGTTTAATCAATGTATAAGGGATGGTGGCTATGTGGAGAAGTATTATTAATAAAAAATAAAAATAAAGCTTATCAGGATCATCATTTAGAAATAATTACAAGTTGGACATATGTTCCCCGTGGTGTGCGTGAATATGCGGGCGAGATAACAAAAAGTTAGAATTAATTAGAAGAGTACTGGGTAAATGTGATGGAAAGGCTATAACTTTCGCTACTTAGGCCTCATTTGGAATATGCTGCTAGTACATGCGCCCATGGAATCCTAGTGAAGCAGAGCTGATTGTCGCATTTGAGCGCTGAGGAACAATATTAAAGAAGGGTTTCTCCCGGAACGAATACCAAAGTGTACAGATTACATCTTTTGCATAAGGATTGGACTGAGGTCTCTTTAGCGATGACTCTGAAATTGTATTATTGGCGCCACCTCACTACGCATGAGAACTCGTTTGAATAAAATTTGAGAGATTAAGTGAAGAACCGGTAATATACGGAGTTAAAATGCCATGTATCCCACGAACGATGAGGGTTCGTTATAGCGTTTTCCGACCGGTCTAGAGGGATAAAGTGTTTTGCGTCAAAAGTGGTCTGATGTGTAATCACCATCTGCCAAACACCCTAGCGGTCGCTCGCAAGGTGCCATGTGTGCTTGTTTATAGGTGTGTGTAATTTGGTAGTCCACATAGACATAGCTGTGGCGGGGTGCACGCTAGCATTAATTAATTATCGCTTACCACTAAGAGACACTGAGTTGAATTTCATTAATTGTTCGGACTGAATATTTGTGCACTTTTTTACATTTGTTTTCTTCTTTCAGACTGCCCAGGTGTTGTCCGACTGCGACTGATAGGTGAGTAACCACGCTCGAGGCAATAGTTAGTGTTCCTAACAGATAATTCAGGTGCCACATGTACAATCCGGATGGCGGATGTTGGTCATTGGCACATGTTTGACCGTCGATATGAATGGAACGGGGCCAGAAGTGAGTCGGCGGATTGGATCTTGTGCACCGTAAAGGGGCTGCGTGTATTGGAGAGAAATGAAAATCAGCTATTGCGATTTCCACTGTGCTGTTTAAATTCACACGACCCGGGTTTCAACACTTGGTGCCATATTCAGGTCTGAAGATGATACGGAATGAATGAATGAATGAAGTTGAGTGAACATCAGTACGGTTCGTCTTGGAGTTGGATTTGTGAAACGCTTTGATGGTGAACTGGGTGGCACGTCGAAATTGCAGAAGAAGGGATACTCACGGGGCGAATCACTTGCACGAATCGGAAGGATGCCCAATAAGCAATGAGTTAGATGACGTATTATCAGCTCCATCGTGTTGTGGTATGAGGGATATCGTCAGTGGAATTAGAGGGAGCAAGAGAGAGATTTAAGATGCCATTTTAAAAAAGATAAGGCAGGGGCGGCGAGTTAGGAAATGGAATATAGCAGCATTAAATGGTTTGAAAAGGAAGGAATACAAACACGCGGTTGAGGAAATCATGGAGGATGGTAAAGACCTAAGTACTATCGAAGAAAAATAGGAAAGTATCAAGAAAGGGATATCAAAAGCCGCAAAAGACCTTATTGGAAACATTAACGCTAAGAGGACTAGGAAACCATGGATCACGGATGAGATGATTACAAAGATGGATGAGCGGCGAAATGGAAGAATGTAAATACGGAATTAGGCAAAATGAAGTACAAAGAATTAAACAATAAATTGAGGCGGCCATCAAATAAAGCAAAAGAAGCATGGTGGAAGACGCGGTGCGAGGATATGGAAAGTCTGCAGAGGAAGGGTGAAATCGGTGCGCTGTACAACAAAGTTAAATCGTTATCGGGAAGTAAGAAAGAAAGATCTATGATAACAGTTAGAGATAAGGCGGGTAAGGTAAAAGTTGACGCAGGAAAGATCATTGAGAGATGGAAGGAGTATAAAGAAGAACTGTATAGTAAAGAACTTAGACCAACAAAGCTAGACATTGAAAAAGAATATAACGTAGAGGAAGATAGCTTAGGTCCAGGCATACTAGACAATGAGATAGAAAGGGCATTAAGGGAGATGAAACTAAATAAGGCCGTGGGGGTAGATAACATTCCCGCGGAACTATTGAAATGATTAGGAAAATGTGGGAGGAAGAGGCTATATGGGCTGATAAATAGTATTTATGAGGAAGGAATCTGGCCGGAAGACTTCGTGGGATCAGTGTTAGTTCCTATTCCGAAAAAGGTTAAGGCTACATCATGTGAGGACTACAGGACAATAAGTTTGATATCCTACACAGCTTAAGTTGTTCTCAGGATCATAAACAAAAGGATATAAAGTAGGGCAAATGATTACTTAGGGGATTATCAGTTTGGGTTTAGGAAGGGGAAAGGTACGCGTGATGCCATTGCAGTAATGACATTATGAATCGAGAGGAATATAGAACACAACCAGGAGGTATTTGCCTGTTTCTTAGATTTCTAAAAAGCTTTTCAAACAGAGAGGATTACGAAGGGAAAATATCGCTCATCCTCAGCAGTCCGACTTATAGAAAATTGAAAAGCGATCCGACTGCCAAGACGGAGAGAAGCACAAGGGCTATCATTAAACGATCGCTTATTCCAAAAGAAGAGCAACGACGCCTGCTTCCGACTGCACCGAAACCACCGAGACTGTACGGCCTGCCCAAAATTCACAAGAAGGATGTACCTCTCCGACCGATTGTGAGCCAGATTGACGCTCCGACTTACCAACTCGCCAAGTACTTGGCGCGATCTCTGCAGGACCACGTCGGACAGACACCCAGCTTCGTAAAAAACTCGACGCATTTCATTGACGTAATAAGAAACATCACCATCCACGACAACGATCTCATGGTCAGCTTCGATGTTGAATCGCTTTTCACCAGCGTCCCTATTGAGGAATCGCTGAATATCATCAAGGAACTCACCTCCCGCGGAATCCCTAAGGACTTTCCAGGATTGGTGGAGCATTGCCTACGCAATTCCTTCTTCCTATGGAATGGTGACCATTACGAGCAGATGGAAGGAGCTGCGATGGGCTCACCCCTCTCCCCGGTTGTGGCCAACCTCTACATGGAGAGCTTCGAAAAGAAAGCACTGGAATCCTGCGACAAGCGGCCCTCACTGTGGCTAAGATATGTCGACGACACTTTTGTCATTTGGTCACACGGAGAGGGAGAATTTAAAAAGTTCCTGAAACATCTGAACTCACAGCATCAAGCCATCCACTTCACTATGGAGGTGGAAAAGGATCATCAACTGCCCTTCTTGGACGTCATGGTGAAGAGAAATAAAGGGAATGGGAGGCTTGGACACAGAGTATACAGGAAGCCTACTCACACCGACCGCTACCTTAATGCTGCATCGCACCACCATCCCAGTCAGAAGACCTCACTGGTAGACACACTTGTCAACCGAGCATATAAAATATGTGACTCCGATTCTATTGCCAACGAGAAGAAACACTTGACAAATGCCCTGCAAAGGAATGGATACAGCGCTCATATGATCCAAAAAAGGGTCGAGAAGGAAGAAAAGAAGAGACAAACCACCGCTGTTCCTGACAGGGAGGAAGACTCCAGACCACGACCGAAGGCTTACGTCACCATCCCCTTCATCGCAGGGACTTCGGAAAGAATCGCGAGGGCTTTAAGGAAACATGATGTGGTGACCAGATTCAACTGCGTCACCAAGATAGCTGACACCCTACCCGGACCCAAGGATGGAATTTCACAGAGAGGATGGATATCCACTCCACAGTGCGTGGAAAAGAATTATTCCGCGCAAATATGAGGACGTTCCCTGATTGGCCAAGAAATTTCCCGGTATTGGCGCCAGATTTTTCCTATATAAGACGGGACAACAAGCTTCTTTTCATCCTTGACCTGAGGACGCCAGCAGGATAGCTGGCGAAACTGTTGTACATTTAAACGACATACGCGGACGCAGCCCGAAAAATGTGGAAATCACCTACTCATCGCCGCGGAAACCTTCGAACGAGCTTTTGATAGAGTGAATTGGGAAAAACTAATGAGTATATTGTAGAAAATAGGAATAGAGTGGAGGGAAAGGAGGCTAATCCGCAACCTGTACATGTCTCAGACTGCTCCGGTGCGGGTGGGAAACGGGGAGTCAGGATGGGCAGTGTTAGGAAGAGGTGTAAGGCAGAGTTTCCCATTATTACCGTTGCTGTTCAACCTGTATGCAGAGGAAATGATTAAAGAGGCATGGGAAGAACTGGAGGTAGGAATGAAAGTGGGCGGGTAATTTGTAAAATCAGTTAGGTTTGCTGATGACGAAGCTTTAGTTTGTCAGTCAGCCAAGGGGCTGCAAGCATTGCTTAGTGCATTGGAAATTCGGTGCGACAGGTTGTATTTTGTTAGGAATCACAATATATTTATTTAGTAGCTGTGTTCATCCAAAAACCTACCTTAACCGGTAGATTACCTAATAATTATGTTCCCTCGAAGGATAAGGGATCAGAATACCGGTATTCGACTGTGTAGGGGGGCGGGGGAAATGATTTGTGTCAAAAGTAGTGTGGTTGGCGTAAGAGAACGACCAAGCCGTTCCTGCTCCAGCGATGGCTCGCAGGGTACCGTATACGTCCTCGTATGTATGTAGGCATATAAGCAGGGCCATATTCCAACTACTGCTCCGGTATGATTTTCATCATGGCGTTTCTATTTAAATTTATCCTTACCTAAAGACATGAATACTAGTGTTGCGGCTACGGTTCGTCAGTTACCCTAATAGGCATGTAAAAGTTCAACCGGTAGCCGTTGCTGATATCGTATACGTAGAAGTCACAGAATGACCACTTCACTCCCGATGTAAAGTGAATATGGCTCTCATTGGGCCGCTTGCTCCCAATCCATGCCGTCTGCCCCGGGAAGTCATGGAAACTAATCATTGGTTGTCGTAATTACCGTTTCAGAGGAGTCCTAATCAGAGACGCATCAAATGTACAGGAAAGATTACCGAATGAGAACGAAATCGACCCTAAATTACGACTAATGTCAACCTGTGCGTGAAGTTTTTTCACCACCACCCGCTCCAGAAGACTTCTTTGGTGGACACACTAGTTCATCGAGCCTATAAATTTCTGACGCCGATTCTTTGCCAACGGAAAAGGAATGTCTCCTGAAAGCATTACAGCAAAACGGCTATCGAAACGATATAGTCCTTAAAATGACCTCCAGGGAAGAAAGGCGAAGACGGGATTGGGAAAAGTCCATAAAGCAGACGGAACCGGACCCAAACGCATACGCTACTATCCCCTACGTATCGGGAAAATCCGAGAAGATAGCCCAAGTCCTGAAAAAGCATGACGTGGTGACAAGTTTTAAATGCACCAAGAAAATAGCGGACGATCTCCCTGGACCGAAGGACAAAATTCCGAAAGACCTATACGAAGGGGTCTACCAAGTACCCTGTTTATGTGGGAAAGCATACATCGGGGAAACATGCCGCTCAATGAAAGCTCGGATGAAGGAAGACCTCCGGGCAACAACAAATAAGCAGTTTCACCTGTCGGCCATTTCAGAACACCAATGGAGTGAACCCGGTCACAAGATCTTATTCCAAAAAGCAAACATAATAGCAAAGGAGAGTAGATGTTACCCACGATTAATTAGAGAAGAAATTGAGATCGCAAAAAACCCGGAGAACATTAACAGAGATGAAGGCTACCATCTCCACAACGCGTGGGAAAGAGTTCTCCGGAAACGGACCAATCAGCGAGCAGCCACTAGACGGGACAACCTATATAAGGGTGGCAAAATTCCGAGTTTCTCATCTTCGACCTGAAGACGCCGAATGCAACTTCGGCGAAACTGTTGTTTGCATCAAACAACGACGCGGTGAAACCCGAGAATGCAGAATCCTTCAATCAACCGGCGCGAAAACCTAGTGCTCTTTTTCCATCTTAGAAAAAATCACGAAACACGTCTTACTGGAATGGCTGCCAAATCCAAACTTACCCATAAAGCAGTCTGAAATTTGTTTCACCGTCGTTTGATAGATGGCAGCACACGATGATAATATAAACTTCCCTCAGGAACGTCCTTTGTGGTCAAACCATGCTTATTGAACCGCCCTCATTCATATCACACTCACTCTTGTCGCATGATTCTGGTGGTGGTACAAAGTGAAATTTTCTTGAGACGATAAATGTTAAATAGTTCATCGTGTGTTGATTTTTTTCCCGTGGTCGCGTCTCATGCACGGTGCCTGACTTTGTCTGTTTATGTGCCGTGCGCGCCTGTCGTGACCCTCCGCCACGCACCTTCCCGGTGCCTTGCAGGGTGTCACGCAGATGCACAGATTGACTCAACCGTGGTCCGCAGGGCGCCATGAGGCCGGCTTCCGTGGTGGTGTTGTTAGCCGTAGTGGTGGTGGCCTGCTGCGTTCCCTCGCCCTCCGCCGGCGCCCTCCCGCAGTCCTCGGCCATCGTCTTCCGGGAGGAGGAAGCGGCGGCCGACGGCGGCAGGGTCATGACCTCGGAGACACAGGACCCCGGAGAGGACAGGGCCGGCGGGCCCCTCGGCGCCACCATCGGCGGGTGAGTCAGCTTACTGATCCCAATGAACAAATGCACTCTCATCACGAGGACACCTGGAACACGCCCTCAACGGGCGCCCTTTCGCCCGACCTCCCCCAGGGGCGTATGAACGGCCTTTTCTCATTGTGAGGCGATGAGCTCCATTCATCGGCACCGATCTCTGCCAAGGTGACTGGAAAGGTGGTTTATGATGCTCAACGAAGGTCACTTTGAAGGTCATTTGGAAGAGGAGACCCTCCCCTCCGCTCTTTCCAATCAGCGCGAGACTGGAAGTGCACTCGCGGGCCCCGACGCGCCCGAAGGTCGAACGCCCTTCGCTCTAAATTCTTCCGATTGGATTTCAAAGGCCACTCGCGTGTCCGAAATGATAATCTATGTCTACATGAATACACCGCGATGCACAGGAAAGGTGTATGGCAGGGGGATTGCGAGCACCGGGTGGGATCGGTTAGGGATGAAGGAGAGATACATATGCCGGCCCCCTTGTGACTTCTGCCACTCTATCCACGGAGGTGAATGAGCCACCACCGCGTCATTTGTGTCAATATCACTGCTGTTTCACAAAACCTCCCGAATCTTATTCCTCAAAAAACCCCTTTCCAAACATGTACGATATGTATAGCAAGTATCGGGAAACTTTTTTTGTCAAACTAGATTCATTTCAGATATTGGCACAATACCTCACAATTCTTCAAAGTACATCCCTTGAGAACGTCGACACGCTTTTCACTCCAGTAGTTCTTCCACGACCCGAAGGCTCCGAAGGGTGGGCGGAAGGTCCTTAAGGGCACAAGTTTCTTCGACGGCACTTAGCGACGGGCATGGCGGTTTTATCCTTTGAGGGATGGTGGATTGCACTACTTTTTGAAGAAGTATGCCGGTGTCAAGTCAGGACTGAGAGGGGGCTGGGGAATCGTCACGATGCCTTTGCATAAGGTCTTCGCTGGCGGACACACTCGACTCGGCTCTTTTGGTTGTCCGTTCAAAGACCTTCGGGAGGATGATACCTGTGACCATGCCCACACTTAACCAACGGTCAGCTGAATTCACGAAGCACTTCACGAAGGCTTTGGGAAATAATTGTTACGGATACTCTGTATACAAACCTTGTACTCTTTAATACAATCGTCCTTTATGCACCTGGATTTCTATGCCGATTGCGGAATTACTTTGGAAACCCACTGGCAGCACTGAGTTGAGTAACCGGGTTTGGGAACACATTAAAAGGCTGTCCATTCCCCCAGTCCGAGCAGTGATTTCCATCATTTCATCTCCTTAACCAGTGAGGCAATCACTCCTTTCCACCCCGCGCCTCGGAACCTACAAGCAGTATTCTTTGTGTCCATTCACATGTACAAACTTAATTAAAGTTCAGGGAATCGAATTAAGAAGATCGAAGAAATCCAAGTGCTTAGGTGTAACCTTTGCATATAATCTTTCCTAGGTCACACACATCAGACGAATACTCGGATCAGCATTAAGTGAAATTGGCTACTTTTGACGAATCTTGATGAATGAAGGCGAGGATGTAGAAGAGTAGAAGCACTGGGAAAATGTGAGGGTGATCCTACCTCGCCTCAAAATGTCCGCTGCCATCAGCGGGGCGTCGTCGCGTTTCCCATGGGTGACTTTAGGGATCTTAGGTGACCTTGGGTCGCATAGAACGTGAATCAATCCACCCCCACTTCTTACTTTTCAGTTCTCCATGGTGTATGTTGGAGGTCTGTCGTATAAATAGCTGCGGTTATACACTCCTTTTTCGCGGTCAAAAGAACTTTAATTAAGGGTGGAATTAAAGCATGTTTGGAAATAGGGTTTCCGCTAGCCCTTCGTCTCCCTTACCCCACTTGGTGTTTGCACCCCCTGCCAAACACCATGGTGAATCGCGCGGTATTTATGCAGACGTAAATGCTTAACTTTGCGGTATTGACCATGGGAGTTTTGATAGCTTTAAGCACCCAAACTTAAGCCATCTATCGTTATCATCTTAATCCTTGCAAATTCGGGGATATTTTGAATCGCCGAAAGAGGGAAGCAGCTGTCAAATGTTTGGCCGTTGAAAGCACCCCTGGGCTCCTCTCAAGAGACTTCCCCACAGAATCTGATCGGTGCAAGGAATGGGGATTGATGCTTAACATAGGCAAATTCACAGTTTTGGAATTTTGGAACAAAGGAAGTGGCGAGCAGGACATAAATAATGAAATAGATGATTCAATGCAAACTGCGGCAGATCAAGTTAAATTATTGGGGTAGTTCTAACACCACCTCTATCATCGGGACAATATGCGAATCCGATTTAAAGAAACTCGGCTCCATCGAACAGGTGGTGTGGAAATGTAGGGAGAAAGTTAAAAGAGAGGCGTTATTTCGCCGTTCCAGTTAGGACACATTTGAAATACGCCGAAAGTATTGGGGCTCCTGAATTTTGGACATCGTACATCGAGTGCAACGTAGAGCAGCTAGGTTTGTGGAAAATGTTGAAATGTATATATATATATATATATATATATATATATATATATATATATATATATATATATATATATATATATATATATATATATATGCTTTCGTAGACGTAACACGGAAGTGCCGAATAGTACAATACACAGTAACACACAATATAGAAACACAAAAAAAAGAACACTCACACGTTATTTCTTGATATTTCGACGGAAACAATCCGTCTTCCTCTGAAGATATAGAAGTAATGACTGCTGGAATTGTTGAGGTGAGGGGTGCGAGAGAAAGGGAAGGGGGCCAGGGGAAGGGGAGAACGGGAGGCGAAGGAGGGGTGAGAGGAATGGTTGGGGAGAGGAAAGGGAGAGGGAAGGGGTGGAATTGACACAAAATCGGAAAATAGAACAACATGCTCACCGCAACTATTGCAACATACGAGACTCATGTTTCAACCTACAAAGTATTGATAAAGACCACGCAAGTCAAAACAAAGGCCACGTACACCAAAACTCATTCGGAAACACACAGTGTCCACCCCCCGATATGCTTTGCTTCCACAAAGTAACAATTTTAGGCCACTCCCATCAGTGAACGACATTGAGGCCCGGATGCTGATAGGCCATACAGATGTAAATGAATGCCATTTCAAGAGTTTTTAATTCTATAGGGTTATCGGATTTGGGAAGGGACGCTAGGACGGAAACATTGTAACACTGGTTGAAAGGGGTATTATGATGGGAAGCATGTTTAGGGATGGGGAGACCCCCGGACGGGGAGGAGGGATTGCACGAGGCGCGGTGGTTATTAATCCTAATGTTAAGTGGTGTGGAACATTGGCCTATGTAAAAGGACGGGCAGAGTTTACAGGTAAGAAGATAAACAACATTCTTGGAAGTGCAAGAGGAATAGGGGAAGGGCGGGAGAGAGTTGAATGGTGGGATGGAGTGGGGTGGAGTGGTGAAAATAGGGCAGGTTTTGCATCTTGCTCGATGACATGGATTGGGTATGGCTCTGGGTGTTTGAGGGGATTTTGAGAGTGGCCTGGTGGATTTGAGGATATCTGCTAGGTTGGCGGGACGTTTGAAGGTGACAGAGGGGCAATTGGGAAGAAGGTTGGAGGAAGTGTTGTGATTTTTGAGGATGGGGAATAGGTCCTTGAGGATGAATTTGAGAGACTGAATGCCTGGGAAGTAGGTAGTACAGATTGAGAGAGGCTGGGAGTCTGTGGTTGAGGCAGGCTTGGGGGTGTAGGAAAAAAAACTCACACGCAACCCCAACCTAGCCATCACTTCTGCCGACAAGGGTTCGACAGTTGTAATCCTAAACACTGCAGACTACCTTCAAGAATGCAACAGATTACTCTCCGACACTTCCTCCTATCAACATATTCCTGCTGACCCCAACCCCGTATTCCAAAAAGAAATAATCGCTTTCCTCCGAGACAACGGCCCTAAGGAGAATCTTTCCCCCAGGGACATCTCCCTCCTTTCCCCTTCCCAACCTCACACCCCTCACTTCTACATCCTTCCTAAGATCCACAAACCCAACAACCCAGGCCGCCCTATAGTCTCCTCTCGTAGCTCTCCGACCGAAAGAATTTCCGCCTTCGTGGACCACTATCTCCAAATTAATCAGTGATTTTTGATGCACATGGAAAAATTGTTTGTGAATTAGCTGAAGATTGGACGACTTAAAGGTGAACCGGAACACGTGTTCATGGTCCTAGAGTTGCTGATTCTCTACAGCATGTAATATCGAAGACACATCCATCAGAGTGAGTCTCTAAGTGTCCACATATTATCAGCGCCTGCATCAACCGGTTAAAAATTTGCTCAATATTTCTTGAACTTACTGTTTGCCTTACCTTTTGTAAGTGCCGACCTTTTTGCTTGTGATGGTTTAGGTATTATTTTCCAGTGCGATGTCTTGCGTGTGTTTTAGCGAGTGAAGGGTTCATTTTTGTCTCTCTAATTCAAAAGTGACCTCAGTTTTCTGTGCGAGCCCAGGCAATAAACAAAATAAGAAATCTTAGTATTCATTAAACATCCAATATGGTTTCGGAAAACATTCGGGGTGAGGACCTCTCACTCGTCCAACCTAAACTTGGGGAAACAGAACTTCCGTCACTTGATGCCCAATTCAGTGCCGCCAGCGACACCGCGCGACGAATTATTAGTAATGAGAGGATTTCCTCGTCCAGAAAGGGCGAAATCTTTGACGAACTTAAAAAACTTGACGACTTATTCCGTAATTTAATGCCCAGATACCAAAGAACGACCGGGAAACTAGAAGCTAACGTAGGGCAATGTTTGGATGCCAATATGATAAGGGAAATTTTCCGGGAAGAGTTGACAAGCTGCAGCAAACAATCCATAACTCCGTCGTTTGCTGATATTGCTGCCATTCAGAGGAAGGACAACACGAACAAAGTCCTGCTCCCAGGTGGGAAGAAAATCACTGCGGAGCGTAGGACGGCAGTGATGATTTACCCCAATGATGACAACAAGGGCATCGAAACCAGTGAAGATACGAAGAAAGAAAGTAATAGACAAGAGTAAAACCGGCATAAAAATCACCAAACTAACGAAAATCAAGGACGAGGGAGTTAGACTGGAGGCGGAAAATCATGATTTGGAACTGAAACTGAAAGAATAGCAATGTGTCAATGAGAACATCCTGAAGATACGCAGAGAGGTTAAAAACAAACCAAGAATATGTATTACAGGCGTTAACTCGAACCTATCTGAAGACGACATACTGAAGTGTATCAGGAAACAAAACGACCTATTGGATACGTGCCACCTTAAGCTGATCTTCAAGTTTGGGAAACGGGAAGGTACAAGGGTAAATCGTGTCATTGAAGTAGACTGTGAAACTAGGAAAACCTTGAACAAATAAAAAGGGTCTATATCGGTTATGACTCACATAAAGAAAGTGAATACGTCAAAATCACTCAGTGCTTTAAATGCCACAAGTTCGGCCACATTTCGAAGAACTTCAATGCAGCAAACTCTGTGTGTGCCCATTACTCCGAGGAGCACACTACTAAGGAATGCAAGAAGAATGAAGGAACACCCACATGTGCAAATTGTAAATTAGCCAAGATCGAAGACTGCAACCATAAGGCGTCAGATATTAAATGCGGCATGTATCAAAGAAGGCTGCGGAACTTAGTAGAGACATTCGATTATGGAGACATCTAGTAATAGCCTTATATTAGCACAAGTCAATCTACAAGGTGCAAAGACGCCAACAGATGAACTAAGAGTAGTATAGGAGCAGCTTCGTTTAGACATTTGCCTTGCTCAAGAACCATATATGTTCAAAACACCTAACAGTCATTGGATTATTCCAGGACAGGGCCTTAAAACGAGAATTGTGCCCACCAGATCAATAAATAGAGGATATGCGGCTATTATTGTGTTCAATTAAGACCTTGATCTTCTGGAAATTACTAACTTTACGAATTAGTAGATCGCTGTTGCAGAAGTGAGATCTCTCTTAGAATCTTTTATCTTGGTCAGTGCTCACTTCCCGCCAAGCCGTGACATTATTCCTTTTCTTTCGCAAATTCGTTCAATAATAGATCATTTTAAGAACAAACAATTGATTATATCTATGGATTCTAACGCCAAGAGTGAAACTTGGTTTAGTTCAACATCTGACGCTAGGAGAAACCTCCTAGAAGAACTTATATCTTCGACAACTTGTTTATATTAAACCAACCTGTCGAACTGGAAACTTTTTAGTATCTAAACGGTTTATTTAATATCGATCTAACTTAAATAAATGCCCCGCTTCTTAGAAGTATTAATGAGTGGAAGGTCATACCTGATCTAATAACAAGTGATGATAGGCTACAATTGATAAAAATTAAGGATGGCAAGAAGATATCAACACCACAAAGAAGATTCAACTTTGGTAGCGTGAATTGGGAAAAACTCAATGATAGCTTCTTAAAAAAATTAATTCATATTGATAGACATTTACTTTGAATTCACCACTCAAAACACATCGATGAGCACATTTCTAACTTAACTTCTGCCATTGACAACACGATGATGGAAAACATTCCGGATTACATCAAGCTCGATAATCAGATAAAAATATCTTTCATTGCAGATGTAAAACCAAGTTAAAGGAATATAAGCTCAATATCAAAGAATCCAAACGTAAATCTTGGGAAATATTTACCTCAAGAAATCCTAGTAACAATGCTTGGGGATTCGTCTACAAACTATTTGCGATACTTGGAACGTCTCTCCTTGAGGCGGTAGCATCCCTCTTACGGAGGAAAAAATTAAAATATCATTAAACACCTTATTGCCCGACGATACTGCTGACAATTACGAACAATCGATTATTAGGGAGGAGTCACTAATCATGCCGGACACCCTAGACATGGAACTGTTCAACGAGGACGAAGTATCATTAGCGGTCGAGCACGACCAGATACATGGGATCATATTTATAAAACTAGCCGGAAACCTGGTCCAATTCAGTACAAAACATCTTTAATGTTTGTCTCATGTTTTCCTATTTCCGAGACTCATGGAAAATCGGAACCTTGCATACCATCTTGAAATCTAAGGAAAAGGATCCATCTGAACCTTCCTCATTCAGGCCAATCACACTGCTTCCGGATCTGGCAAAACATTTGAAAGAGATATCAAGGGCAGAATTGAAGCTATTTTCGACAACACGCTCTACCACCCTAACCAATATGGATTTAGGAGAGGGAGAAGCACATCGGATGCCATTCACCATCTTTTACGGTTAATCGACAATGAAAGCAAATATACCATCGTCATCTTTATCGACATCAAAGGTGCATTCGATTCCGTTTGTGGCCTTCAGTTATACAGGAGCTCAAGACCATAAAGATCCCAGCTATTAAAGCTTCTGACCAGCTATTTTAATAATAGAGAGGTCAGATACTCCACGCAAAATACAAAAATAAGCAAGATTTTAACAAGAGGCTGTCCACAGGTGACTGCAAGGCATTTGTGTAGCCCTAGCTCTGCACCTTTCCAGCCGCCAAGGCTACAAAGGCGAGAGGAATTCATCTGCGTCCTCAGGCGTTTGTTTTTCTTCCCACTTAAAGCAGCCTTGGCTTCTTCTTCACAGGAAGGCTGTCCATCGTATTTAGGGAGGCTATGGGCCGCTTAAAGCGGTCCCATGGCCTGACCATAATTTCGGTGATCCTACGAATTAGGTTTGCTTCTTCTTCTGCCGCTTTCTCAAAGAATTTTTCCCGAGATTCCAGGCAGAAGGACGTCTAGGGGTTCCAGCTTTCCGTCCTCGTGCATTTCGGAGACGAGGGGTGTAACGACCGCGTCCCAATATTTCACGAAGAGAGTTCTGCACCACTTGGATTTGAGCGAGACTCGTTCGCGACACTCCTGACCATACCGGTGCAGCGTAGGTGATGACTGGCAGCACGCACGCATGATATAGTCTGCGCTTCGTGGCCATACTCAAGACGGGCGGGCGAATAATCGACCGTAGTCGATTAAGCGCCGCGTATGCCTTCGCACGGACCCGAAGCGCTTGGGCGTTCGAAAGGAGTTTCCGATGCATCAGCACTCCAAGGTAAGTAACTTCAGATTCCCACGATAGGACGACTCCGTTCACCGATATGTTCACTCCTGGCGGCCCACCATTTCCAGGTTGGAAGATGATCGCCTTCGTCTTTTTGTGCGTTAACCACAAAACGCCATCAGCAGTACCATTCAAGGAGCTCTGCCACGGCATTCTGCAGTCTTTGTACCGCGGTCACCTTGTGCCAGGAACGGCATAGGAGGGCCGTATCGTCAGCATAAAGAGACAGGATTTCAAGATTCCCTCCACGAGTTGGAATATCGTGGGAATAGATATTACAGAGCAGTGGCCCAAAAACGGAGCCTTGAGGCACGCCGGCGGACGCACCCCCGAGTCCGCCCCTAGCCACTGTAGTGTGAATGTCCTGTCTCTCAAGTAGGAGTGAACCATCCTGATTGCCCAAGGTGGGAAATGGAGTCGCCTCATCTTCAACAGGAGAGCCGGATGCTAGACGCGATCGAACGCCTTACTGACTTCGAAGAAAGCTCCGGCAACCACCATATTCCTGTTAAAGCTGTCGGTGATGAAATCTGTCTTTCTCACCAGCTGATGGACTGTGGAATGCTGCGCACGGAAGCCAAACTGTTCCTCCGGAAGGATATCATTCTCCCGGACGAAGTCAGTCAGCGGCCGTTGCAGCAGTCGCTCGAATATCTTGCCGAAGCCGTCGAGCAAGGAGATAGGCCGGAATTCTCTGGGATCCACCTCCAATTTTTGTGACTTCGGCAGACACACGATTTTCGCTCTTCTCCAAGTGGTCGGAAAGTAGGAAATCCTGACACAGCCATTGAAGTTCGCTGTCAGGTACCTCACTGCCGCCTTCGGAACCTCCCGGATGACAACATTTGGAATGTTGTCACTTCCAGGGGCCTTCCTCACGCGTAGGTGACGTATTGCCCTTATTACGTCCTTCTTGTCGAATCTAGGAATTTCCGAGCCGTCTTCTCGATCGGAATCTTCTGCTTTCTCTGACGCCTCTATTTGCTTCTCTATCTCGGCAGACGCGGAGTTCCCAGGATTGGGTGAAATGCTGCTGGCTAGGTAGTCCGCGAGTATTTCCGCCTTTTCCTTGGGAGATCGTGCCACGCTGTCTCCGTCTATGATTAATGGGTCTGCTCTTTGGGGTGCCCGCAGCTTCCTGCACATCTTCCACACCGCCCCGATGTCGTCATTGCCGTCTTCTGAAAGGAGTTCGTCTCGCAAGTGTGCCTCCCAGTGGTCTGATCGGACTTCCTGGAGGGCGTCCCGCACCGCAACTTTAAGCTCAGAGAGCTGCGTCCGCACATCCGCTGTGCGGTATTTCTGCCATTGGCGCCGCACGCTGTTCCGTCGCGCGATGAGGCCGCGAACCGCCGCTGGAAGCGGAACTAGAAGATACGAGTTCCGATGCTCTTTAAGCGGTATCGATGCTTTCTTCGTGCCATCTACTGTGCGATTGAGGTGACTGACCAAACGGTCAGCCATCTCTGGTGAAGGCGGTTCCAATGGCTATCGTGGCAGCTCCTCAGCGATGACGTTGCGGAAACACCTCCAATCAGCCGACGACAAGTCTAGTCGGCGAGTCGAAGGGAACACAGGAATACGTTTCCCCACTGCTAGGATCGTTGGGTTATGATCCGAGGACAGTTCAACGCATGCGTACATGCTAAGAGACGTCCTTACATTTCGAGTGATCGCAATGTCGAGAACTTCCCCTCGGTCGTGCGTTGGTGGCACTGGGCGTATGACCGTGACGCCTTTGTCGTCTGCTAGCCTACGCAGGTTTTCTCCCCTCGGGTTGGAGGACCGTGAATTCCAAGATGTATGCTAAACATTCAAGTCCCCCAGGATGATCGATGGGCCGCTGTTTCTCGCGAGATGTTTAAGGAGATCCGGATCCCAAGGTTTCCCGGGTGGGAAATAAAGCGATGAGACCAGGAACCATCCTCCTCTAGTCCGTATGTCCGCCGAGACAGCCTCCGCGTATGGGTGAGAAATTGCCCTACACGCTCGGTGCTCGATGGACCTATGGACGAGGATGGCCGCACCTCCTGATGTTCTGACCCGTTGGCGCTGGGGCTCCCCGTCCGACCTGTAGATGGTCCAGCCAGGTAACCTCCAGGTGTCCGTGGGTCGAAGGTGCGGCTCATTGACAGCGGCGACGATGGCTTCCTTCTCCTGGAGGAACGCCCGTAATTCTTCACTTCGGTGAGGAATCTCATTGGCGTTCCATTGTGCGAGCAGGACGGGTCGTTCAGCCATGATTGGTTGAGTTTCCGATCCTGCTGCTCACCAACTCCTCCAGGAGTGAGAGGAGAAGTTTGCTCTGCGTTGAGACGACTAGTTTTTGTAGGGTCCCTGCAATCACAGCTATGGTGTGCCATATCTCTTTTTCCTAGCTTCCTGCTTTCAGCGATGGCTAAATGGCATTCAAAGACGTATCCAAAGACGCATCGACTTCTTTCTGTTTTTCCGCCGGCTTTGGTTTGCCGGCTACTGCGGCTTTTTGGACGGTTTTTCCACAAGCCTTCTGGGTAGGGGCTGGCCTCGCTTTATCCTTATCCTCCATTGATGACGGAGTTTGCTTCTTCTTTTTCTTCCCCTTGGAGGAGGGAATGTTAGCTTTCGGGGTGCGGCTCACAGGGGGTGACGAGTCCACTGTGGTGGCTTTTCCCGAAGTTAGCGCTGATAGTGGTTTGCTCTCCATCTCTGCGTCCTGGACAGGATTTGTGGCTTCCACTTCCATTTCCTCCTCTTCTTGTTGAGCGGCAGGAGAATGACCCTGTAAAGGGCCTTTCAGTACCGTTCCGTAAGAAGTGTGGTTGTCCACCTTCCTTGCTGGTTTACGGGTGGCTGGCGTCGGTGCAGGTTTCTCGGGTGTCTGCTTCCCTGCTGCTTGTCTGGGAGCTTTCGAATTTTGCCGCCTCTTGGAAGGCGGGGCATCGACGTGAGACAGCCGAAGGTTGTCCTCCGCAATTGGCGCAGATGGCCTCATCACCCCTTCCTCTGGAGCATTCTACGGCCGCGTGTGCCCCCGCACAGCGCATGCAGCGTTTCGTGCACCAGCAAGCAATGCCTATGTGGCCGAACCGCATGCAGTTGCTGCACTGAAGAGGACCCCTATCTCCTCGGAGTCGCTCTACCTTTATATAGCAGTGGCAGAGTCCCCCGGGGGGAGAGAGATGTCCCCCGGGGCGATGGCGGACGGCGTTTTAACGACGTCAACCGTCAGACGACGGACGCTCCGTATTTCGTATCCTAGGGACCTAAGTCCTTCGGATACCTTGTCGACTGCGATCCACCGGGATATGCCCTTGATGAAAAGCTTCATCCCGGGCACTCTGTCGATGGGTTGCGAGCGATGCTCAATATTCTTGCTTTTCAGCAAGCAGAGGGTTTTTCCATGCCCCTCCCTGGTGGTTGTTATGATGTGTATGGAAGCCCTTCGGACTTCGAGGCCGAAGTCATCTCCCAAGGCATCAGGCAGTTGGTCAATTAGACCCTGCACGGCCGTGACTCCATAGGTTACTATAGGTGGCGGTCGAGGCATCTTTGTCACCGTCACCGGTCGCGTTTTTTCCGGAACGGGTGCATACGTAGAAGGTGATTTAGTCTTCTTCTCTTTGGAAGAAACCAAGGTAAATCCCTCGTCGTCTCCCTCCTCTTCCTCAGCACTCAGTGCTCGCTCCGCCCCTTCGTTGTCTCCACCCTGCTGGCTTGGTGACTGCGTCTCCATTTCTCCAGATGGCAGTGGCTTCCGGCCTGGTGCCATCTTCCGCTTCACTCCGCAAGCAGTCTCCTTCACCACCTGGCCCTCTAAAGGGCCGAGATCCACCACTTCGGAAGGATTCTTGCCTATGGCCTCCGTCTCCCCAGAGCCCTTTAAAGGGCTGAGTGCCAATGCTCTTTCTCCCGATGACGCCTTCGCCGCAGGCTTAGAGCCTCCCGGCAAGAATGCCGGTGAATCCTTGCCTTGTTGGCGAAGGTTCCCTCGCTGAATAATTTCCTTTGTTTACACGAAGTCTCCAAGGGAATTTACTCGTCGGTGCGTCTTCCTCCTCACCTGGACCACCGGAAAAGCAGTTACTAGTAGACATCCGGAGATAGTCCCGTTCACTCCTCAATGAAATGTTGGTCCGTTATTCTAGAATCTTATAACCAACCAGGTACTCAGAAGAGACTTCCCTATTGGGTGCGAGCTCATTGCCTTCGCAGAAGACATGGCCCTGACTATAGAAGCAAGCACCAGAGCCAAAATGGAACCCATGATTGCGGAATGTATGTATATAATTGAAAAATGGGCAACTGAGAACAAGTTAACGATATCGACTGCTAAAACTCAATACATGATCTTCGGAAGCAAGATGGCTAGGAACCCTACTGTGAAAACTCATAATAAAAACATAAAAAGGGCTTACTTATTTAAATACCTCGGAATTATGTTAGACAAGAAATAATCGTAACAAGCCCACATCAACTAGACCACAAATAAAATAAAGAAAATCTTCCGGGCAACTCGAAGATACTTCAGGTTTAAGTTCGGCACCGACTCCTTAAGAACCATCTGTGAAGGAGTTGCAATTCCCATCGCCACCTATGGCTGCGATATTTGGGTTCATAAGATCAACCTAAGTAGAATCTACCGTGAACTAAAAGAAACTCAAAGGCCCTGCCAATATGTAGGGGATACTCTGCGGTCAGCACCGACGCGTTGGGTATAATTTGCGGGCTCCCACCCTTAAAATACGAGATCCCGGAAAGAAATGCTATAATCAAATTACAATCTGGACAAAGGGCTACACACTTCAATCTTGAACTTGATGAAAATCAATATATAAGGAAAAACGTCTTAAAAAAGAGACTGAGGGAAGAATCCATCATTCAGTGGCAATCTGACTGGGATAACAGTGATAAAGGCTCATACACAAAGGACATTTTCCCTGTTATTTGCAATAGATTAAAACTAAAAATCAACCTTTCACATAAATCTACTTAAATGCTATCAGGCCATGGAAATTTTTCAAATTACCTTCAAAAAATCGGGAAATTTAGAACTAACCTATGTGAAATCTGCTTAACGGAGGACACCGCCAAACACAGAATTGAAGAATGTATCCGTTATGAAAGAACAAGACTAGAAATATGGCATAACATGGCGGTGAAGAAAATTAAGTTGCGCGAAATAGTATTTTTCTGTTTGAATACCAATTATAAACTCCTATTTGATTTCGTCACATAAGTGGTAATTAAGTAATTAACAGACGCATCCAACACATTTTATTTCTATTATATCTGTGTAAATTTTCCTATTTAACGTGCTCTACAACTAGATGAAAAATAAAAATAAATCATACATTCGCGATACAAATTATTTTTATCTGTATATATTATGTTGTACGTTTCTGTACGTGTGCTGATTATTGTGCAAATTTGTACTAAGTGTACTTGAAGTGAATAAATTCTAATGTTCTGTGTACGCTGTGCCTGGTTGAGTGTGTAATTTCAAATGTATCCTTATGTATCTATTGGATACTTGAGAGTTTATGTAAATAACTGTTTAAAAATCTCATATCGGATAACATAGGCGATTGAAGACAAAAGGGGAATTTAAGCGTGCGCAGTTATCCCCTCAATCAACATATTCCTGTAGCACTGTTGTATTCCTTTGTATGTTGCTACTGGATTAATCAAAGAAGGGTTGGTTAGGATGTTTCTACGCCTACCACACCCGTTAAAAAAGGACATAAGTGACAAGATTTGAGAGAAATCCGGTCGAAGAGCGATGGGGTGGTGGGAATTAGAGAAAAATAATGTCGGAGGGGGGATAAGCCTTCTGCTTCGAGAATAGAGGTATAGAGGGAGGTGAAGTCGATGGTGGCCAGAAGTAGGTTGGAGGTGGGGGGAATTAAGACAGGATTTAAACGGAAGGAAAATTAGAGAATATTAAGCGAGAGATGGAAAGGGGAAAAATAGATATTTTAGGTCTATGCGAGGTGAGATGGAAGGATAGCGGGGATTACTGGAGTGATACTTATAGAATAATATAAAGCGGCGGGGACGAGAGCCAAAAAGGGGTAGCCATAATATTAAATAAAGAGGTAGGAAGAAGTGTAGTAAACATAGAACAAGCAACGGATAGAATATTAAAAGTAGAGTTAAAAGCAGAACCGTCGAACTTGGTTATTGTTCAGGTGTACATGCTACCGAGCAACCATACGGAGGAAGAGGTCGATAGGACATACGATCAGTTAGAGGACATAATCGCATGTGTTCCTGCAGGGAAACATTTGATAGTGATGGGGGATTGGAATGCGACGATAGGCGAAGGAAGAGATGACGACGAGGTCGGGGACTACGGTTTAGGCACGAGGAATGACCGCGGGGAGAAAGCAGTTGAGTTCTGCAGGAGACAGGGGTTAGTCATCACCAACACTTGGTTTAGACACCACAAAAGACGCAGATATACATGGAAAATGCCAGGTGACTCAGAAAGGTATCAGCTAGATTTAATTGTGGTTACACTCAGGTTTAGGAACAATGTGATAAATTCGCACAGCTTCCCGGGAGCGGATGCGGACTCTGACCACAATTTAGTGGTTATGAAATGTAGCGTCCATTTAAAAAACATAAGGCGGGGGCGGCGGGTTAGAAATGGAATGTAGAAGCATTAAATGGATTGACAAGGAAGGAGTACCAGCAGGCTGTAGAGGAAATCATGGAGGATGGTATAGAGCTAAGTACAATCAAAGAAAAATGGGAATGCATCAAGAAAGGGCTATCGAAAGCCGCAAAAGACACTATTGGTACCGTTAACGCGAAAAGGTTTTGGAAATTATTATTCACGTCCCTGAGACTTTCACTAAAGTATTATATATATATATATATATATATATATATATATATATATATATATATATATATATGTATAATAAGATTGTGTATATTATATTATATAAGATTGTGGGAATTGGCGTGTGAAGGGATAGAAAGAGAAGAGGGTAAGGCAGAATTGCAGGAGTACCGGTGATTGTTCATTCAAATGGATAAGGGGGTAATGCATTCTCCTATGTGAAAGGAAGTGCAGTGTTTGCATGACAAAAGATAAATAATGTTTTTTGAGAGACAATCAGCGTGGAAACGAGGTGAGGGGGCAATGAGGGGATGTAGGGAGAGGGGAGTAGTTCTAATAAGTAGACATTCCCAGACGCCAGCCACCACCGAACAATCCTAACACCCCCCCTCCCTCCGACAATACCCATGACCTTTCTAACCTTTCTAACACCAGACGTTCCGACAATTAAATATCCGTTCTTAGTAAAGGCCTATCCTTCTCCCCTACACCAAAAATAAACCACATAAACATACTCACTGACACCATCAATTTCTGCCGAAACCTTCAATTCAGTCTTTTCTCCTCCACTTCGGACCAGAAGAAGGCCTCACCTCCGAAAACATATCCCTACTTTCACCCCCAAACCCCAGAACACCCCAGTTTTATCTCCTGCCAAAAATACACAAACCCAACATCCCCTGTCGCCATATAATTTCCAGTTACAATTGTCCCACCGAAAGAATCTCCGCATTCCTTGACCACCACCTGCAACCACTTGTACTCTCCTTGCCCTCCTTCACGAAAGACATATACCACTTCCTCAACCGTCTAAGTTCCGTCTCTATTCCCTCCACACCCAACCTACTTATGGCCACCATCGACGTTACCTCACTTTACACTTCTATTCCCCATGCAGAAGGCTTATTCGCCCTCCGGCATTATCTTTCTCCCCTACCCCCCTAACCCCAGAGCCCCTCGACTGAATTTCTCCTCAATCTTGCCACTTTCGTCCTAACTAAAAAAGCATTCTCTTTCCAAAATTGTTTTTACCTACAGACCAAAGGCACAGCGATGGGAACGAGGATGGTGCCATCATACGCCAATCTCTTCATGGGCCATCTCGAAGAGACTTTCCTGTCACAGCAACCTTTCCAACCTCTTTTCTGGGTCCGCTCCATAGACGACATTTTTATTCTCTGGACACATGGCTCTGAGTCTCTCAATAATTTCTTATCCGCCTTAAATTCATCTTTCACTGTTAAATTCACCTCTTCCATTTCAGACTCCACCATCACCTTTCTTGACACAGCATCTCTCTTCCAAACAACAAATTCACTACTTCAGTACACATCAAAGCCACTAACCATCAGCAATACCTACAACACACAAGCTGTCATCCTCAACACACGAAACGCTCGATTCCTAACTCTCTCTCTATCCACGGACACCGAATTTGCAACACCACAGCCACTCTCAACAAATACCTTGACAATCTACACCTTGCACTCCTCAAACGCGGTTACCCAGAAAAGTTGCTACGAAATAAAATCCACCGTTCCACCCGACCACACACACCACACAATAACAAGCCCACATCTGACGCAAGACTCAACCTTTGCGCCACCTATTTCCCCGGATCACACAGACTGAAAACCTTCCTTAAAGAACTGTTTCCTATTTTACGCGACAATGACGCGACCTCATCCTTACTACCCCAATGCCCATCTATCGCATACAGACGACCCGCCAATCTCAAAAACCTTCTGAGATCCACCAACCCTTTGGCGCCCCCCCGCGACAAATTTCCTAATATTTCCCCTACTTGCAACCGCCCCCGATGTAAAACTTATCTACTTGTTAGATCTACTCCCCTCTCCCTGCATCCCCTCATTGCCCCCTCAACTCGTTCCCACGCTGATTGCCTCTCAAAAAACATTATTTATTTTTTGTCATGGAAACACTGCACTTCCTTTCAATTAGGAGAATGCATTACCCCCTTATCCATCCGAATGAACAATCACCGGCACTCCTGCAATTCTGCCTTACTCTCTTCTCTTCCTATCCCTACACACGAAAATTCCCACAACCTTTCATTAGACCAGTGTTCTGCTCTTAGCATCCTAGAATCCCTACTTTGTGAGATCAGTTTTAGTTCCTATTCCGAAAAAGGTAAAGGCTACATCATGTGAGGACTACAGGACAATAAGTTTGATATCCTACACAGCTTAAGTTGTTCTCAGGATCATAAACAAAAGGATATAAAGTAGGGCAAATGATTACTTAGGGGATTATCAGTTTGGGTTTAGGAAGGGGAAAGGTACGCGTGATGCCATTGCAGTAATGACATTATGAATCGAGAGGAATATAGAACACAACCAGGAGGTATTTGCCTGTTTCGTAGATTTCTAAAAAGCTTTTGATAGAGTGAATTGGGAAAAACTAATGAGTATATTGTAGAAAATAGGAATAGAGTGGAGGGAAAGGAGGCTAATTCGCAACCTGTACATGTCTCAGACTGCTCAGGTGCGAGTGGGGAACGGGGAGTCCGGATGGGCAGTGTTAGGAAGAGGTGTAAGGCAGTTTCCCATTATTACCGTTGCTGTTCAACCTGTATGTAGAGGAAATGATTAAAGAGGCATGGGAAGAACTGGAGGTAGGAATGAAAGTGGACGGGGAATTCGTAAAATCAGTTAGGTTCGCTGATGGCCAAGCTTTAGTTTGTCAGTCAGCCAAGGGGTTGCAAGCATTGCTTAGTGAATTGGAAATTCAGTGCGACAGGTATGGTATGAGAATCAATGTTAATAAAACAAAGGTTATGCGATTTTCTAGAAAGAAAAAGGCTAAGCTAAACATCAAAATAGGAGGGAAAAAACTGGAGCAGATAGAACAGTTTACGTATATCGGTATTGTTTTCGACCAACACGGTCATAGTAGTAGGTACGTAAGGAGAAGAATAGCACTAGGTAAAGAGGCTTTCACAAGGAGGGGGGAGTTGATGACAGGGACGTTGAGTAAGGACGTTAAGAAAAGACTCCTCAACACTTTGATATGGAGCGTAGCAATGTACGGCGCGGAAACGTGGTCATTGAAGCAGGAGGATAGACGTAGACTGGAGGCTAAGCTAAACATTAAAATAGGATTAATGGATTTTTAAATGTGGGTGTGGAGAATAATGGTGAAGGTAAAATGGACCGAGAAGAAGACAAATGAGGAAGTACCTGGTATGGTGGGCGAAGGGAGGGGTTTGTTGGGAGGCAGGAAAAGTGGATGAAGGGAGTATTGACCGGCAGTGGGATGTTGAAGACTGTAATTGAGGGGAGAATTTTAGGCAAACGAGGAAAAGGATAAGGATGTTGGACGGGATGAAGGGAGAAATAAAGTACTCAGAGATGAAAAGGTACCTGATGCAGAGTAGGATGATGGATTTTGTGTTTTGTTAGGAGTCACAAAATATTTATTTAGTAGTTGTGTCTATCCAAAAACCTACCTTAACCGGTAGATTACCTAATAATTATATGTGTGTGTGTGTGTGGGTCGCGGTAGTCCAGGGGGTAGAGCGTTGGACCGCTGACCGGAGGGGTCCGGGTTCGATTCCCCGGAAAGACACTGAGCACCTGCAGCTCCACCTAAGCTATGTGATTTTTTGGGTACCATGTTTCCCTCGGAAATCATAACTGGCACAGGGAAAGGCCCCCCCTACCCGAATGTGTGAATTTCACACGCCGTCGGGCTTAGCACTGTGTGAATTCCACCATCACCTACCAAACCGACCTTCGGGTTGATTACTGTGTTTATGATATATATATATATATATATATATATATATATATATATATATATATATATATATATATTCACATGGAAATAGATATAAGGAAAATGGATAGGAACACATATGAAGGACGAGGTGGGGATGGCGGAATCTAGCAGATCACAAGCCGAAACTAGAACACCGGATCTTTACCCTTTCCGGGCGGATGCTCAAACCACTTGAGCTACTGAGCAAACATTAATACTTAGACCTGCGGAGTTCATGCAACCAAGTCTCTAGATTCATTGGTCAAGAGATGGCGTGAGCGACCTTTTTCACCCACCAATGGAGAAATAGACGACACACAAGAGGAATGAATATGGTATAGCAATCATACAACATCATATAGGATAAGAACAGTGCGTTTCGTGGCACGCATAGCCAGAAAAAGGGACGAGCCACATTGGTCTAATACACATTCAAACGCGAAAACCCGCCTAATGGGGAACAAATATTCATTCACAGGGAAATAGATATAAGGAAAAGGGACAGTAACAAAAGTAAAGGACGAGCACATGTGAAATATTCGGGTGGTTATGCAACCAACGGCCCCGAGTTCTATGTCTCAATGCCGTCTTCGGCTAATTTCTTCAATATGCTAATAGGTACTTCTTCCGGGCCTGGTGCTTTGTTGGCTTTGATATCACGGAGCCGAATTTCTTTCATGGGGAGTGCTATGTCGCTCAAGCGTTCCTTGGGTAATGAATTGGTATGGCTGGAATGACCTGGCACCCTGGTCCTTGCTTGTGGGGATGGTCCACGAATGAATGTCCTTCTTTCTCCGGCAGGTACCGCCCGGCCTTCGCTCTCGATGCCCCCCACCGCCCGCAGTCCGACGACGCATCGCAGGCCTCCTCGACCTTTGACATCGATTTCACGTACCACAACTACGACGCCCTCACGCGCTTCCTGAGGGCCACCAGCTCCAGGTTCCCGCACCTCACTGCCCTCTACTCCATCGGGAAGTCCGTGCAGGGTGAGTAGTATTTCGAAGGAGAGAGAGTTTAATTTGAAAGTGTATCTTCTTCCTAGCAATTGCTACCGCCGCATGCGAATTTTACATAAAAATACCGCAGTAATTACCGCAGTTTTGCCGCAGTATTACCGCAATAATTCTTAATGCAGCAGTAGCTTTATCTACCGTGGCCTTCATTGATGGAAATATTTTACGTAATAAAAAACATTTTAAGCAATTCTGAGTTATGAAGCGGAAAGGGTCGTTCTATAAGTCCTTAGGAAAAAATAAAATAAATTATTTTTCTTAGATTATTTTATTATTTTCAACATAATCTCCTTTTGGCTTGATCTACTGTTCCTGGCGTTTCTCCAACTTTTTAAGCCGTTCCATAAGTGGGATTTCGCAAGGTCCTCCGAGTGGACGTCTGCATCGGCGATGACCTCGTCGTTCGACCTGCATCGTTGGTATCCGCCGAGCCATTTCTCCAAGTTTGGAAATAAAAAAGAGTCCCTGGGGGCCGAAATATGGTGGATACGTGTAATGATTCCAACATTTTAATCTTCGAAACTGTGAAGAAATGCACCCGTATATTGTGTTGATGGGCGAGAATTTTTCCTTTGCCAAATGACGTTAATATTTCTAGATTTCTTCGCTCAACCTATATTCTCCATTTTCGTTTGCCCTTTTCACATCTAACCATGTATATGATTCCGCGTGCATCCCAACAAACCGTGACGATGACCTGACAGCGGAAGCCCATTCCATCGGCTGCTCCGTTGTCTCTGGAGTGTAGCAGTGCATCCATGTTTCGTGCACATTTATGCATCGGCGCAGAAACACTAAGGATTGCGACGGAATAGTAGCGCCAAACGAGCCTCCGAAAGTTGCCGGTTTATGGTGCAAAAGTGAAAACGCCGTACCTCGTGCTAAGGCTGTGACCTCAACTATGTCAGCAACTTTGATGCGTCGATCACACGTCGACCATTTTGCGGATTTTGTCAATCGTTTCTGAGGACGTAACTTCCACTGGATATTACAAACGATGTTCATCATATGTGGCTGTACGATCGCATTAAAACCATTTACCCAACTGTAGAATAGTCGCAAACACAGGAGTAGATGTGCCATGAACCTCATCCAATTTGGCTTTGAACTCCTTCGGTGTTGAACCTATGATACCGATGTATTTAAAGACTCGACGGAACTCATTTTTTATCAATTTAAATAAGTAATAGTGTGTTGATTCAATCGACTATGAAAATAAAACCACTAGATTGGATTAGGCTGAATAAGACCACATCGTAAGAGGTTCGACTGTCTAAAAGAGCAAACCTTCCCCGATGCTACGAATGCCATCTCTTATACTATTTTCTGATACCTAGCAAGCCACCGCAAGGACGGGTGCTGTTAGGTTGCCAGCCATGAATGCCCAATCCCAATCATGTCATCTCTACTCAAATATTAGTTTGATCATGCATTGAAACATGTTAATCGCACGAAAGAATGTACTTACATGCAACAATATTTGTATTCAATGACAGGATCTAATCAGGAGTCAATCAGGAGTTAATCTCGCTCGCCTCGGGAGTAATCGTTGTGCGCCTAGCACCGCATTTTGTGTGCCTCTAACACTCGCTCCGCCAGCTAGCATCATTAGTGATCACACATCTATCCATACTTGTGTTCAAACATTTTATTAGTGATATTTTTGAAAAAGTTTAATAATATTTTGTGCGTAATTTTAAAATTTGCTCCGAAGAAATTCCGTAAGAAGAAAGCCTTAAGAGAATAAAAAATAACTGAAGAAATGAAAAGTAAAATCATTGCAAATCGGGAACAAGGCATGGTGCGCACATCAACAATCGGTCGACATCAACGATTGGCCTTCTCTTCAAGAACGCAGAAAATTCTCAGACCAACAAAGTCTGCTCCAAACGAGTGCTTTCCGCGGTCATTACGCGGCACTATGCTACATATTGTTAAACCTATTGGGACCTTCAGCTCCGCCTCACCTACAAGTGCATTTCCTTAGTAATGGACCGGAGGATCTCCTCAGATCCACGTTCCGAAGCGTCGTTCGTCCCCACATGATCCAAAATGCGTGGCTTGGAGCATACCTTGCCGCCTTTACCACCTGGGGTATCCCGCCGCCTGGTATCGTATACACCAATGTACATAACAACAATCTAATACATCCCTACCGTTGAACTCGGCGTCGTAGTGGGGGCATTCCCTCCATCACGCTGACGGTTGAGCTCAGGCAGTGCCATTGGCGTGGGAGCTGCAGGCGCCTCGGCGCTATCGGCCGACGCCAACGGACGGAAGACCCCTGGTACCTGTTGTTATATTTATAATCGCTGGCGATTTTAAATATACCGTCAACTAAATGGGATTCGTACTCGAAATGAATATCTACCAAAAACCGAGATTCATGCGAAGAACTCCGCCATATATTCGCCAAACACTAATTAGAACGAATCGTTAATTCACCAAAAAGGGAACGGGGAAAGTGTTAATTAAATAATTAAGAAAATTTCAGAGAAAATTCTCCAGGTTCGTCAAAAGAGTATGATTTTATGGTATAAGATACCAGAACTGGCAGACTCAAGGACTTCTCCTTCCCACGGACATTATTGAATGGTAAACGTAGCGTTGGACTTGACAAAAATCCCACTCTCCATCCACAGCATCTAATAATAGTTTTTAATGAGCGGGAATAATTGATGTTTGCTTAAATGCATGCACTTTGACTAATCTCGTGTGTTTTGCTTGCAGCATGGGCGTGTCATATAATGAATGTACGAGGGTCATCCGGAAAGTAGTACCCGTTCGTGAAATAAAGACACAAAAGTAAATATTAACAAACATAAAAAATTTTATTTGAAAGAGGATACTTTAAACTACTTCTCAACATAATCTCCAAGCAAATTAAGGCATTTGTCATAACGTGTGACAAGTTTCTGTATTCCTGCTGCATAGTCCTTCGCCGCCAGCTCATTGAGATACGCGAGGGACCCATCTTGCACAAATTTTTGCATAATGCAGAGGGTGTTTAACAATTTCATGAACAATTGTTCGAGAAACATTGGGAAAATGCTCACAGATGTCATCAATTGTGACGCGCCGATCGTTCCTCACGAATTCGTCAACTGAGCTCACCAGTTGGTCTGTAATGACAGACGGTCTCTCCGAACGCTCATCGTCGTGTGTGTTCCCCCTCCCCATGTTGAAGTTGCGACACCACCGCCGAACAGACGACTCGTCCATTACATTGTCTCCATACACCTCCTTTAATTGGCGATGAATATCACATGGGCGAACGTTTCTTGCATTGAGGAATTTAATCACTGCCCTCACTTCACAACTGGCGGCGTTCTCAATTTTTTTAAACATTGTAAACAATCACAGAAACAACACAGGCAATGCTAGCGTCACGCAACTTGGCTCAGAGAAGGCAGACAAGCCACTGAAGCTATCTGACCTCGTCCAGCGGCTACTCGCGTCGTCAGCACTTCATGCGGCACGAACGGGTACTACTTTCCGGATGACCCTCGTATCTCGACACCACCCTTCTCTCTTGCCGTGCCTTCAAGCTCCCCCTTCCATCCCTCTCTCTCCGTGGGGGGGGGGGGCGCCTCACAACGTTCGCTCCCATCAGCGAATCGCATCGTCGCGTTTCCCATGTGTGACATTCGGGGCCTTCGGGGACCTTGGGTCACATAGCACGTGAATCCATTGAACTTCCATCCCCACTTCTTACTTTTCAGTTCCGCATGACCCGTCTTGGTGTAAAGTATATATAAATGGTTGCGGTTCATTTTCATGCACTCCTTTTTCGTACAACAAAAAACTATAAGGAACTTGCATCTACATCTGCATAATACCCTGTAAGCCACTGGGAATGTGTGTGGCAGGGGGTGTATCCACACCAGACATGCACAGTGCATGAGCAGACAAAGTCACGCACCAGGCATGAGATACAATTACAGAAAGAAAATTTGGGGATTTGGGGATCCCACCATCTTACAAAATCAGTGTCACTCTGCATCAAAAACTCCTTTGACAAATCTCACCGCCCCATACTGCACACGATCTAAATCTTTTACTAAACTTGCCTCTATGAGGATCCCAGATGCTGGGAGCATATTCCAGGTGTGGTCTGACAAACAAGAAGTAGCATCACTCTTTCTTTCACTTTCTCTTCGCATTTCTCCAATACCTCCTTGACAAATCCTAATTTTCAGTTGGCTTCTATACACTCCAGTCTAATATGGTTGCCCCATTAGAAATCATGGGCAGGAGTGATGCTTCTGATTCTTTATTAATTCTGCATTCACTATTATTAGTGCTGTAAGAAATTTGGGGAGAGCAGTTTCGTTCCCAGTAGTCCATGACAAAACATTTTACAAGATTTAGTTCTAAATACGATACCTTACACCATTCCTGAATAGCCCGAAGGTCACAAGCCTGTGCATCCCCGTTGCACTGGCTGCCAATATCCCTGTGCCTTGCTGTGTCATTAGCAAACAGGCAAATCCTACAGTTGACTTTGCCCGCCAAGTCATTGATGTATAATATGAATAAAAGGGGGCCTCCGATGCTTCCATGTGGGACACCCGGAGTTACCTCAACTGTATTACTAACTAACCAATAGCAACACGTTGCGCACCACTATTTAAGTATTCTCTGATCCAGCATATAACTTCATGGCCTGTCCCAAAGTTTGGTAATTTTGAAATTAGCATTTCATGGGGTACTCTGTGGGAATCATTTCTAAATTCCAAAAATATCTCATCAACCTGCGTGCTATTTTCACCTGACATCGAAACATCATGGGCACAAAGAACTAGTTAGTTGTGTCTCGCAAGGTGTACTACCCTTTGGGAATCAATGTTGAATTTTAATCAATAAAATTTGGCCATCAATATGGCCATCTATCCCTATTGATTTGTCAATGTGATAGATGTGACAATTATGTGTTCTAGAACCTTACATGAAATTGATGTAAAGAAATTGGTCTGTTATTACTGGGTTCTTTCCTATCACCACTCTTAAATTCAGGCGTGATGTTAGCTAATTTCCAATCCATTGTGCACTGCCAATGATTTGCTGAACATTTATTCTAAGTGTGGTACTCCTTCTGACACCATTCTCTTGTAAACTAGGGAGGGAATTTCATCAGGGCCAGGAGAGTTGTTTTGTTTCTATATAATAATAATACGGCACCAGTTGAAACACTCCACACTTGGAGTGTCTCCAACTGGTGCCGTATTCCACTACTCCACTATTAATTTCATTCGTTGCATTCTGGTATTGACTGGATTTTTCCTGACATGAGTTGAATACATTCTTGAAGGAGAAATTAAGTAAATTAGCTTTTACAAGCTGGATGTTATTTGTTCCCCTTACCCGTCTCTTAGTGAGGGTACCGAGGGCATATTTTGTTGAACTTCTTTCATTTATAACCGGAAAGCTTATTCATGTGCATAATACCCCGCTAGTCACCACAACGGCATATGGTTGGGGAGGGAATGCTTGTCCAACGAGTCCCCATAAGGTTTACTTTTGAAATAAATCAGTGCTTTCAGAAAGACTACTTCTGCCAAGGACTAAGACTTTTGGTAAGTTTCTATTTATATATTATGGTCAATATTAGGAAACTCTATACTGGCAATTTTCATTTTTTGCATTGCTCACCCCTTGGTGCCTCAATGATTCCTGAACTTATGCATTTTACCATTGAGGCTCTACTTTTACTCTCTTTTATTTACGAGGCATTGATTTTTCATTTGCTGAAATGGTGACATTGAAGAAGTATTTTCACATTTTCTCAGCATCGCATAGGTGGCTCAATTCATAGAAGTAAATAGGTCAGTTATAGAGAGAAGGTATTTTGGAAATAGGTCAGAGATAAGAAACCAATACAAAAGATTTAGATATTCGTTCTCTACTCAGATAATCAGGAATTATAATTTTAGAAATTAAAGTAATCTTAGAAATAATAAATATTTTGAAATTACTAGCGAGGACAAGATTAAACCCTATGTAATATTCTGGAACATTTGTAGGTGGATTTGCATGTGTAAGTTAGTTGCTGGTACATATATGTATTTTCATGTGCGTAGGTTATAATGGGTTTTTCATGAATATTCGTATATGTCTGTTTGTGTGTGAATTGGCATGATTTTGTTGTAGTGCCTCATGCCTTGCAGTGGCTTGCAGGGTTTTATCTAAGTATTGATTCAGATGTAAATTTGCACATTTTTTCGACGTTTTTAGTGAATGTTTTTTTCCATTTTCACTTCCTCTCCCTTATCCTCCATTATCCCTTTCGCATCACACCTTATGCTTTCACCCATTGCCACACACCTTTTTGGTGGATTTCGGGGTATTTATGTAGACATATTTCACCCAGGAGAGGTTGTGCGTGAGGATAATGCCCAAGCATTTAATCAGGTGTACACTTTCTATGTAGATATTCCTACTGCACAAGGCATTCTGGAGGGATGTACTCATATTACAAGGATTTATCACTATGCAATTTTTTACTTTGATTCTGATTGCCAAGCGTTGCACCAACCTTGTTCTTTTTATCCATTAATGCCTTCAAATCCCACATTAGCAGTTACCTTAGATTATTGGCAGGAAAAACTGATTTACAGACAAATGAAGGCACTTGCAGATTGCGAGCTAAAGTCTAGTGATTTAAGCATGATAACGGAGCATGTTCTCCGTAAAGGCAAACCGTGCCACAAATACTGACACGATAGTCGAGGATGGAAAGAGGAAGTTGGAGTAGCCATCATAGAGTGAGGAGGACTCTCATTCTGCCAATAAGTGGTTATTCAAAGATTACCTCTCAAATTGGCATGGTAGTAGAAGTATTTAGGGGAGGCAACCGGAGTACATAGGGGATGGACAGGAGAGAATGAAGGGTGGAAAGAAACCCGGCGTCAACATTAGCCTACTCTTTATGAAAGGTGCCAAGGGGTTCACAGTTTAACGTCCCCTCCGACGGATGGCGTACTCACACAAAGTGCCCTCCACAAAGCACCTCAAGTAGGGATCGGGATGCCTATGAAAAATATTCAACACTGCTGGGGTTTGAATGTGGGCCCTCTGGGTGGGAAGCCAGTACCAAAGCCACCGCACCAATCCTGATCCCCAAAATGGCATGGTTATTTATTTTAAAATATATTGTTTGTGCAAACAGCCACAGTTATGCGTGTTTATACTGAACCGCACTGTCATTCTGCAACATTTTTGGTTTAAATTTGAGAAAATTTGTATTATTGTTCTCGAGATGGAATTCCAAACAATTGAGGCATAAACAGTTATCACTGCCTTCGAGTTGAGGCTGTTATGGCCCTCCCTCCCTACGAACAAGCAGCCGGCCGTGACTGGTATCGCCACCCCTCCTCCCAGCATGACTCATTCCCATCATCATCATCATACTCTTCCGGGATCGACGCTCGCACTACTGGTGACGTCAACACGAAGTCGACCAATAGAGTGACCTGGGAAGCCCAGGTAGCGTGGGACGATAGCCAGTGCCAGTCACGCGAATCGCATTGGCCATTCCTCCCCTCCACGTGCACACGGCCGGCTCACTGTCGGTCGCCCTGTGCCATGTAGTTTATGATAGTGTCTGTTGAAGTGGGTCCTTTCAGGTGACAAGCGAGGTGAAATATATGCTGCATTTAAAGGCCTGTATGTAAAAACGCTGGGATGCTGCGTCAAAATATTTGATTGTCTAAGCGCTACAAACAACTGATATCGTATTCAAATGCTATTTTCCCCTCCTGTCGAATGCCTTGCGGTATGTGTGGAGAGCTTAACGCGGTAGGTTAGAGAGTAGGTTGATGAGTGGGAATTCACTTTACAAGCATTCCGCGAGTCTTTCATATAATATTTGCGGCAAGGAATATGTAATGAAAGATAATGCTTAGCGAAAAGGTAATGGGCAGGTAGGAGCAAAACCTAGAGTGAGTGGCATCGGGAAGGGAAATCACAATCAATTGAACGAGCATGAAGCGATCTCCGTAGTCGCAGTCAACTGCTGCAGTTTGGAAAACAAAATAGCCGAATTTTATCATATGGTTAGAAGTACCGAAGGCGATGTAATTATAGGAACCGAGAGTTGGTTTTCGCAAGACATCGCAGACGAGATTTTTATAGTTCGTGTCATGTAAGTAATGCATTGCACTCTAAAGCATACCCTTCGTTGTGTTTTCAAGCTCCCCCTTCCATCCCTTTCCCCGGAGGTTGATGCCTCACGCCGTCCGCTGCCAACAGCTGGCTGTCGCCTTGGATCGAGGGAGATGGGGAAGCGTGTTAATGTTAATCACCGCGGGGGTTTGCGGCCCCAGGAATGCGAGCAGCGGTAGGTGGAGAGGGGGGTGGCGGGCGAGAGGGTGAAGTAGTTGAAGGGGTGGGAGGCGAAGCGGTGGTGAGCGAGGGGAGAGGCTGCCGTGATTTGACGGGCCATGTACAGCGACGGTCGTAACGGGCTCTCAGTCGTCTTTGGATCCGCAGGGGGAAGCGAAGAGGGGGGGGGGCTTCGCGAGGGGGAGGCCAAGGCCGCGGCCTTCGGGGCCATGGAGGCGGGGGAGCGAATGACCCGCCGGACGAGAGGTAGGACTGACCGGGCCCCCCACTCTTAGAATTTGTAGTCGGGGAGCGTCCAGGTAGCCGACGAGCGCTAATGGTTATCATTCCTCCCTGTGTAAATGTTTCCGTAATTTATTGTATATTGCTTTTAATAATAAGTACAGCGTCGAAAAGGCTGCCCCTTTGCATGCCTTTGGACAATTTCCTGCGTGGATCGCGCGAGCTCGCGGGTTATTGCTACGTTATTCATCTCGCGTAATTGAAAGGTCGAAACTACACAAAAATAAAGCGTACCAGAAACTACAGGTGGCACAGCAATAGAAAAATCATTATTATAAAATGTTAAGAATTCTTGTTGACGGCTTTCAAGGCAGCCTGCGTAATTCGGAAATAACGGCAAAACCCGAAAATGAAAGCAATTAGCTAACATAGGTCCTGGTTGACACAAACAGTAGGTCATTGTTGATGGTACGATTAGTAATATTCAATGTAACTTGGGGCATCCCACAGGGAAGCATCATAGGCCTGCTTTTATTCAAATTATGTATCAATGACTTAGCTAGCATATTCAAGTATAGGATTCGCCTATCTGCTAACGACGCAGTGATGTATAGGGGATACTGGCAGCCAGTTTGATAGATATGTGTTGGCATGTGACCTTAAGACTGTTCAGGATTGCTGCAAAGTATGGTATTTAGAATTATAGTTTTAAAAATAGTTTATTGTGGACTACTGGAAACAATATTCATCTCCTCAAACTGCTTACAGCATTAATATTAGTGAGCTAACGAATTTAGAATCTATTAAGTAGCAATAGGCATCACTATTCCCCATGATCTCTCCTGGGTGGAACACAACTGCATCTACATCAATACCCTGCGATCCATCAAAATTATGTTGCAGGGGATTGAAGTGCCAGGAGGCATGGACAAGGACATAAGGGAGGGGAAGGGAAAAAATATGAACTGAAAACATTGAAATACATGCAAATTCATACACGAGGGCTGTGAAGGGAAACAAGAAGTTGTCTATGACTTAAACAACTGCTCTCCTCCACTGATATCCACCATCATTCCTCACCCACTAGCCACTTTAACCCATCAGATCAGCGACGGTAGACAATCACATGCACATCTGGTCGATGAAGAACCATCTGTGGATTTTAATTGTGCTACCACCACATCCTGCCCACAATCAAGACTGCACCGACCCGTGGTGAGTACGCACAGTGCCTTCATTCCAATTGACCTCCGAACACACGTCGCCACCAATGACCACTCTCCAGGAAAGATCACCACAGTCACGATAAAGGGGGATAAATGGTAGGTCTTCTTCAGTGGTATCCCTATCCCTACTTAAGGTGCTTTGTGGAGAGCACTTGGAGTGAGTACACCATCCATCAGATGGGACATTTTACTGTGGACCCCTTGATGCCTTTCATTTCGAGTAGGCTAATGCCGACTCGGGGTTTCTCTCCATCATTCCTCCTTTCCTGTCCATCCCTAATGGCGCAAGCGACCTCAGCTGTCAGTCGCCTGCCCTAAATACTACTACTACTCTGACCACTTGGTTTCCTTGGTGTGCCACGTCGATCCTTATGACATTGTATACTTGTCTGTGTTTATCTCAAGGATGCAAGGCACATTGAAAGGGTCAAGACTTCTCCCACGGGGTGTTCTTCCATAAGGTGTCCTCTCTCAAATATGCTCCCGGAGCAATGCACATCTTCCTATCCAGTGTCCTTCCTGACATCCCTTAGTGAGCCTTCCACGATCTCATGTCCAAAAAATGTAGCAAAACTAGTTAACAGCAATAAATTCTACCCTGTGGAAATGTAAAATTGTTTGATTCTTCCCTATGCCCTGCTATGGAATTCCACAAATCATCCATCAATTATCTTTCAAAAAATAGTCTCCTGTCCAGATACTGGTCAGGTCTATACAAAAACTGAAAGGTGTGTGGTACACCCTCCTCTTCACACATTTAAGGAGCTTTCAAAGGCTGGTGACTATGGCAGTTGACAAATCCAACATGCCCCCCACCCAGTGCCCACTCCCTGATGCACGGAGTAACAACATACCAATTTTTACTTGACCTAGAAGATATTACCTACAGCCGCTGTCATATGAAGATGCCTTAGTGATGAGTTATGCTTTCACACTCCTGCATCTCTCATACTAACCTGCTGAAGTGGAGGGCAGTGCTGAAACCCAGTAGTATGTTTGTGGGTACAGGGTCATCCGACGAGCAGGGGCCTGTGACATCCAAACCCCCCTGCTGCCACTGTGCCCACCCTGGATACCCCTCATCACTCTCTGCATCCACTTCCCCCAATCCAAGGCCTAGTCAGTCCTTTTCATCTGGCTGGTGAAGGGCCTGTGCAGGGCCCCTTTTGTGCCCATTGAAGACCTCAATCCATTGACACAAAAATGTGACTCCATGTCTCCAGCCCAAGAACCAACCAAATGAAAAGATTGCTGCATGTTTTTTGAGTTCCACAATGTGGAGAGTTGAGAGTATGTGATGTTGGTCAAGTCTGGTGATACCGACTCCCCAAATCAAATGCTCCCTTTCCTCCCCTCACCTGTGCTATGACCCCTTGGACTGTTTCGAGGGGTCATTGGCAAGTCACTGCATGCCTACTGAGTGGATTTGGAACAATGATAGGGTTCCGAGATGTCGAAGAGAAACTTTGATGGAGCATATTCCAATATGGCCTTGCCCTTCTGGGGTCGGAACAATAGAAATTACCAGGTGGGAGGGGGTTGGAAACATACTTGATGATTTCCATATTTGCTTGTGCACCAGCCAGATGAACCAATCTATCTCCAGCTTGCAGGATTGCAAGGCAGGAGTGTTAATTTACATTAGCTAATAGATATTCCAATACTGTATGCATGGCAGTTGCCACCCGACCACATGCCCTCGTGGTGGCTTCCAACGAATTGTGCTTGTGTAGATGCGCAAGCGGCCTCTGGAAAAGCAGTTCTTTTCTGTAGCTCAGTGAAGAGATGGTTTAATATGTTTAAAGAGGGCAGGCGAAACAATTTCAAAGCGCGTTGAGCAGGACCTCCAATCGCTGTTTTTCTCCTATGGAGTAAACATTTACACCACTGCTGCCATTGTGAGATAAGGTTGATAAATAGCACTAAGAGCAATATCATGCACAAGTAGCAAAAACAGAAGTATTCAGACTAGTCCAAAGACTACCATCATGAAGGAGCATCCAAGACAATCATGTGGTGGAGATTTTATTACCACATACATTGATTGAAGTCCATGCAGTAATATAATGAGGTGTAAGGATGAAGATATCAATAATACTCTAACGTTATTTTGTTGTCAAATTCACAAGTTGAGCTCCATTCATCAACTTCTTGCTTCACTAATTTGGAACAATACAGTTACTGTAATACTCTTTAGATTCATCAGCAACCACCGCACCCAAAATGATCTTAGATATAGAAACACTGCAAAGACTTTGCAATCACAGAGTACGAGCACACTCGGTGATAACATAAACTTCCCTCAGGAACACCCTTTGTCGTCAAATATGGGTACTTATTGAACTGCCCTCGTGTAAAAGGTGAATTGTCGCGAAGCGTAGAAGGAAATATGACATAAGGAAAATTTTCTTTGTTAAATTTAAGGAATATAATGGCTTAAAATGCATCACCAAATTCATTTGTCAATTTTAAGTATGTTAGTATTCACTGAATGCTGAGTATATATGGAATTATTCCTGGAGATCAAGTGGCCACCAACCAACAAATTCTCGCTAATGTACAACTGATCGCGAAACCTGGGTGGTACTCGGTGGAAGTTAGAATATTCTCAGCTTCTGATGGCTAACCCCCTGTTAGACCACTTTTGGAATAAATGGAAAGTGTTTGGGGGAAAATATTAAAAGAAGATTGAAATATAGTTAGAAGAAACCCGCAAGGTTGGCATAGAGGTGATATCCATATTAAAAGGACTTTGTACTTTTTCACAGATTTTTATTATAAGGTTTCAGCGACTTGCGGCATCATCAGGTACAAATATACTTAACAACAGTGCGAGAATATATATGCTCAGGAGAGAGAGTGGGGGCAGGGAGGGGAAGGAGGGCCTGAGAGGGGAGGGGGCGATCAGGTGCATTGAGGGGTTGGTTTGACCAATTCCAGGCTAGTTTCTCAGAAAGGAGTGGGGAGGGGGATGGGAACAATTACTCTTTGCAAAGTGTCAAGTTGGGGTTTGCTAAGTGCCTCCTTATCTCCATTTGCTTGAAAGCATCCATTTTTAATCATTTTGGGAGAATATGTAATATTTCTGCGACAAAGTCATTTGACACTTTGTAACGAGCAATTGTTCCCATCCCCCTCCCCACAACTTTCTGAGAAATTACCCTGGAATTGGTCAAACCAACCCCTCAATGCACCTGATCGCCCCCTCCCCTCTCAGGCCCTCCTTCCCCTCACTGCCCCCACTCTCTCTCCTGAGCATATATATTCTCGCACTGTTGTTAAGTATATTTGTACCTGATGATGCCGCAAGTCGCTGAAACCTTATAATAAAAATCTGTGAAAAAGTACAAAGTCCTTTTAATATGGATATGAAATGCTTCCACAAAGTGAAGCCTGAAACAGTAGAATCTATAGAGGTGATAATTAATAGTTGTGATTTCCACTACTATTTTTTATCACCCAGCCCAGGTTTCAGCCCTTTTTGCCATCTTCGGTTGAAAATTACATGATGTTGGCAAATATGTCACTATTGCTTGATAATATTGCAAGTGTTCCGGTAATCAACTGGAAGTGAAAGTTGCAGGGATTTTTGCTTCTAGTTGATGAGAGGAAGGAGGGGGGGAGGGTTGTTTGTTTGGGGTGGGTGGGTGGGTGGGTGGTGGAGATCGACTGGTTAGTGCAAGGGCCAATGTACGCGGGGGGTGGGGAGAGGGAAGCTCTGCACATGATGGTCTACTCTGCGACAATTCATGATCACCAGCACCACCTCACTAAACCACCACCACTGCTCTCCACCCCCGGGTGACATAGGATAACTGATGAAGGTGCCCATGTGACAAAACCGATAAGTAATACAAAGTCCACCAATTAAGTCGAAGAGAAGCATCTATTTCCACATGTTCTTCCTTCAGGCTTTGCCGCCTCAGTGGGTGGCTGGTCTTTGTGAGGGCTGCAGTGGGCACGGGAAAGGGGGGCCCCTTGGAATCTTCCAACGCAGGAATCGGAAGACCGTTATTCATCCTCCTTGTGATGCACTTAAGGGGGTTGGAAAATCACGGGGGGTGGGAGGGACACACTTGTTCATTTACTAGGGTTGCCTTGTCCACTGTATGAACATGGACTATTTCCAGAGCTTCAAGGGTGTCCGTCTTCTCCTTCAATGCGAACGAGAGTGGGAGAGAAGACGTTGCTCGCGATTGTGGTCATTATCCAGCAAATGTTGTGCAAGCATTGATTGTCTTTTCCCTTTCTCATGGCATATCTTATGTTCATTTATCCGGGCCTCGAGGCTTCTTCCAGTCTTGCCTATAGACATATCCCTTGTATGCCCGGGGGTAGACCGGAGGTAGCACATCTGCCTGTGGGGCTGAAGGTCGCTGGTTTGGATCCCATGACTGACGAAAATTTTTCAGATTAGAAAAAAATTGTCGATGGTTTTCAGAACAAGGCAACTACACATTAACAGAAAAAATAAAATAGTAAATCTGAGGAAAAGGGCAAATTTGTTTTTCTCATAATGACTAATTTCCACTACATCTCACCTGAATCTGTTGAACAAAATGGTATATCGGGCCAAGGCAACGAGAAAAATAAATGCCTGAACCCATGGTGAAAGGCAGCAGTTTCACCATTAGGCACTCGTGGGGCAGACTGAGTGGGTCGACCCAGCATCAGCTGTCACGCCTGTGGGTGAGAGTGAAGTGCATGTTATCGGTCGCAGTACTGCAATGTGGAAATCAATAGTCAACCACCACATTAGTGGTATTAATGTATCAATAATTTGAGCTTGACAGTCTAGTGTTATTTTTTAAGTAAATCCTTTCATTAGGAGAATTTTGTTACTTTACTATTATATGATTTAAGAGATTATTACTTACTTTACCTAATAAAGCTTTATTTTGTTTTCTGAATTCATTCATTGAATGTCTTTGTTGTCACTCTTTCATTGGTGACAGCTCGTACACCTATGATATATTCAGCAGATTTTGGGATATTGTCCACAGAACAATCCTTGAAGGTTTACAAAAAATCTAGTTTGATTGATCCATCCTTCTGTCATATGGCTCTCTCCGCAGATTTTTAATTTTCCCAACAATGGTTTGTATTTTATTTTATTAATTAAGGGGTTGACGAAGGTACAATTTCTTAGTTGCCCCATAATATCAATGTATCTACCCCTCCTCCCCTATGTTGGAAAACACTGCTGCAAAGTCTGAATGTGGCATATATAGAGAGCAAACTATCTACTTGTCTATCTCTCCCTGCAGGGCGTGACCTCTGGGTCATGGTTGTCTCCTCGTCACCCTATGAGCACATGGTGGGGAAGCCAGATGTCAAGTACGTGGCCAACATGCATGGCAATGAAGCCGTGGGCCGTGAGATGATGCTGCACCTCATACATGTGAGTGCTTGACAATATCATCCCCTCCCACCCTACCCATGGTATGGGGTGGCTTGCCGCCGTAAGTACCATGATTGCCTGGATGACACAGAGGCAGCTCTCAGTGTAGCTTGACATGGAATACTTTGTGGCTTGATACTTCTCCCAAATTGATCCAAGCATATGTGGGAGCTACATTTTGCCTCTTTTCAGCATCGCTTTTTTTAGGGTGGACATCATTCAAAGGTGGGGAAACCATGGGGACTACTGGCTAGACCACTCAAATTCCCTCCTTGCACTTTCGGAACTAAATTGGTGCCAATTGACGGTCCCAAATTTGAACCACATGTAACCCTTGGAGTGTGAGCATGTTATGTTTTTGTGTGACTCAGTCATCCAGTCTGTGGAGGTGTTCTTCCTAGTTCGCCGTGGGTCGTCCTGCCTTTTTTTTCTCTTTGGTCGTATATTCATTTCATTCCGTGGAGTCTCACTGATTATCTCCTCGCATGCACCTTTGTGGTCTTGAATTTCTCTGAGAAATTTCATTTCTACTGCTCTGAGTTTCTTTTGCCTCTGTTCATGTGTCCACCCTTTGCTTCCACGTATAGTTGTGCTGCGAGATCTAATGCATTTTATATACATGCTTTTATCTCCAGCATGACTTTACTTTAAAGTGTTTTTGCTGCTGTTTCCACATGGGCAAATGGGAGGATTGTCATGTTGCCAGTTAGCCCAAGTGAAGGGTTATGCTCGATTAGGATGTTTTTTTTTTGGTGGAGGATATATGCGGAGGTTTTGCATCAAAACGTGGCCGGTTTATGCATGGTGTTAGTTGTGGCCTAAATATTTCTACCACACGAAATACATATCTTAACATTCGATAGTACGTACATGCATGTCTGCACTATTTTCATATTTACAGCAATGGTTGATATAATAGATATTCTTATTTCTCTTGCCTTTATTTGTTAACATCTACACCTAATAAGCATTTTTATGGATAAAAAGTACATTACATTTTTATGTGTACATTAATTAATTTAATCACCATTAAAAGATAGGTAACCCAAAGTTGCTTCTCAGATCGAAAGCTGAGCGGTCATTTGAATTTTACTTAATATCTTGCCATGGTTATTGTATCATGGGAAAATAAAACTTTTAATTAAACTTTATCTTTTTAATTTTAATTGGTCAAAGTATTTTTAGTCAAGAGGCACAGGGAGGTATGTGACTCATCTCCAAAAATCTTGGCAGAATGGAGCTTGTAAAATAATATTGTTATTGAAGCCTATTGAATCCCTTGTTTTATTTAATTTGCCATGCTCTCTTTCATCCAATGCCAATGGTTGCTTCAAAGTCAAAGATGCTACATGTAGGTTGGGTTGCCATTTTTCTTATTTCCTTTTCTTTAAAAATCATGAGAGAATAAATGGGTTGTTGAAGGTGTGACTTTATGGAATCAATTCATTTTAAAATGAAAATATTATAACTTTGTAATTCTGCAAAATTTTATTTAGACAGGACCTGGGTTTCTGTGTCCAATGTCATCTTCAGGTCCAACATCACCATTCTCAGGGAGAAAAAATGTTGCCTATGGTGGAGCATCATGCACTGAATTCATTAATTAATCAGTTAATTTTTTTCAATTTGTCAAATCTGATTGGATATGAAATTAGTATAAGTTTTGTATTCTTAAGTAGGCTTATGCCTGTATTAAAAGCTGCTTCATTTTAAATTCCTTCCCTTTGGATTAAAATCACCGAAATAATTTTTAACTAAGCTATTGAAATGCGAAAAAAGTATGTCCATTAAACAAAGGCATGAATCTTTTCAAGAAATTTAAATTTTGATTTGCTCTTACTCATACTCTTAGTGCACTCCTAATTTTAATTTCGAAGTGTGAAAATCATTTGCTTTGACCTACATTCAAACCCTTGTCCATCAATATCTGGCCTTGTGCTTCCACAGACCGTGGTGTCCCATTAATCCCTGAAAACTTAGGGGATTTAAAAGAACAAGATTTTATGATGAAATACTGCACAAATGTCACGAGCAATTGTAGTCATAAGCATTGAACCACAGTTCACTTGGTTGAAGCCAGCATTTATTTGAAAAGCTGTTAACATATGATAAATTCAATGAACTGCATGAGATGTAGTTACTTTAATGAAGCCATCCACTAATATGCATTAAAAAGCAACCATTTCAGGTTTCTAGTCCTGGATGATTTTCACTATTTGAAAATGTTACATTTTAATGGACATTAGTGGATGACTCTGTTAAAAGTTACTGTTTTGGCATCTCCTGCAGTTGTTTGAATTTGATGAAAATACTCCACTGCAAGATCCATAAGATGTGCCCTCAGTTTTTCAGGTTGGAAATTATGAAAAATACTTGGATCCGACAGAAAAGAGGGAAGTATTTTGATGTTAGCACTTAATGCAACAATTTCAAAGAGTAAAAATCATTTGCCTTGACTGGGATTCACCCAGTCAAGGTGAATGATTTTTAACCTCTGCCATTGTTGCATTGTAATGCTCATTTGGCAAATGACTCTGTTTAAAGTTACTGTTGTGGCCATATTATTATTATTATTACTTTTTATTTGCCCAGAGATCACAGTACAAAAATATCAGGTGGGTGGTGTATGTACATGATATAAGGCACCTCAAAAAGGAGTACAATGCATACAGGCTCAATTAAGATACATAAAAAAGAAATGATGCTCGCAGTTACATAAATGTTTGGCACAAGCCCATGAACATTGGCTGTAACATGCACATGCAATATCAAATTCAGAGAAATCATTGATCATCAACGTGAATCGGACCATGACCATTGCTAGCAACTAAACGTATGAACTTACTGGTCGGGAATATTGTTGAGACGTTCGTCAACAGAGTAGAACATATTACGCTGTAGATATCTTCTTAATTTATGCCTGAATGCAGCAGTTACCTTTGTATCCTTGATATTTTTGGGTAGTTTGATAAATAATCTGATGCCCACTTCATTGGGTCCTAATTTCAATGCTTTAGTTCTTATATTCCCATTATGGAAGTCATTCCTTCCTCTGGTGTAATGATGATGATAGGCAGAGTTAAGAGAATAGTTGCCGATGTTATTTTTTATATATAGAATTAAAAACATAATGTAGATGAACGGGAGTGGTAGCAAATTTAATTCATGGAAAATAGGCCTTGATGGAGCATTGTGAGGTTTCCTGGTGATGATAAGCTGCCTTGTAAATCTGTTCTGAAGCATAATTCATAAATTCAAATTTAAATGCAATGCTGTTTCTTAAAATCCCATCAGAGGTTATCATCATTTTAACTTTTTATGCAGCGCTTATGTAGTCAATATTTATGTAGTTAGTAATTATATTGACGACATTGAATATGGTTGTACCATTATTCAAAATGAATAAAGTATTATTATTATAATTATTATTATTATAACGATTATTATTATTATATTATTGCTGTTAGTATTTTGATATTATCAAATTTGTATTTAAAACAACCATTTTCTATACCCATGCAACGCTCATACTAATTAAGGTGGATTACCTGTAGACTATGAGCTCATCAAGAGAGATTCTATTTTAGGTTTTGAGGGTGTGTTGACAGCTAAGGTCATTTTGGGAGAAATGCAATGCATGTATGTATAAGCAGAGGGGCGACAACCCTATTGGCCCAAAGGGTATTAATTTTTGCAGCATTGCAACATTGAGAAGGGCTATAAAAATTTGAAGGGCAATAAAGGCATGTGATTGAAAACATTTGGGCATCCTTCCTTGAACAGCGCTTTTGTTTCATCATTTTTGAATTAAACTCTTTCTGTAAGTGAACCCCTCCTTCAGTTTTCGCTCTTCAACATCCTTCGTATTATCTAAACCACAGTAACCTTTTTCTTGTTTGAGTATCATCCTATACCAATATTTCTGTTATTCAATGATTGGACGCATGGAAATCTAATTGGCTCTCCGCCTACTTGGATTACTGCCATTTTATACCATTCCCTCTACCTGAACAATGAAAAACATGAGCAATAAGAGACACATCCCTGTTGTAATCTGCTTCTGCCTATCACTTCCCATTCAGAAGAAGCACGAGGCAATAAGAGTCTAAATTCAAAGAACTCGGGGATGGTAACTTAAACAGCAACATTAAGGGGATCAGAGTTCAAATCCCATCTAGGTGATTGATATTCACACTTTGAAATTGTTTCATTTTAAGGAATCTGAAACCTCTGGTTTTAGGATGATGGGGTTTCCACTCCTTGGAGTTTTCAGAATCCGGGGTTTTTCAAAAGCTCTCTGTAATTCCATTTGAACCTTAATGCATGATAGATAATTGATTATGAAAGTTGCCTTGGCTTTGTGAAATTTCCATATTTCCCCATCGATAAGACGTGCGTTATCCATACAAAATGTTGAGATGATCAAAAAAATGACAATGCGCGATATGTAATGTAAATTGAAATAATCCAAACCTTTACATACCTATACACACAATGATTTAAAGAAGAGTCTTGCAAATTTAAATTAGTCTGGAAGCATACCTTTCTAATTGCATTCCATGTCATACAGATCTGCAACTTTTACAGTTATTTCATCTCATAAATCCATGAGAAAAAGAAGAAACATATAATTTCTATACTTCATATATTCTAATACATAGTACTTCATGTACATGTAGAGTAAATCGTATTACATACACGTACGTTAATATAAATATATGATAGGATAGGTAGATCACTCGAATCATAGAAATTCGTCACCTGAATCACAATTAAATGAATTAAGTGCATTTATCATCACTTCAGGCACATATCCGAGTTCACTTTCCAAGGTTAAATCCTCCTAGTCTTCTAGCACTGGTATTGAAATATTGTTTATTTTTTTATCCTTCTGTTGTTTGGAATGAATTTCAATCACCTGGCTCTAATCTTCTGTATACTTACGGTAGATATAGCCACAGGCAATTATGATTTCATGTATTCATTGCTTGTTACCATCTATTAGTATAAAGATATAGACGTATTTTTATACCCAATAAATAAAGAAATATATATGTATATGCGTGTGTGTGTGTATATATATATATATATATATATATGTATATATGTTTGTGTGTGGGTTGCGGTAGTCCATGGGGTAGAGCATTGGACTACTTACCGGAAGGGCCCGTGTTCGATTCCTGGGCAAGGCACTCTGTGCACGTTCAGCTCCACCCAAGCTATGTGATTTTTCGGGTACCAGATCTTCCTGGGAAACCATAACCGGCACAGGGAAAGGAACTGGCCCCCCTACCCTGATGTGTAAAAATTCAAACATCAGGGTAGGGGGGTTTATATATACGTATATATATGAGTGTGTGTATAAAAGATGCCCATGAAGCCCTGGGTGCGTGCTATCTATATAAATTCATGATAACTACAAATTTCTGGATGTGCGCTATACATAGTGGAACGTTGTTGATGGGATAATGCTGTACATCTTCTGAGGAAATATTTTAGAATATGCTTATTAAATCTTTTTACAATAAATTATTCAATGTGCCATTTGATTTTATTAACTTAATGCAATTTCACTGCCTACTTTACATGCTCTTGGTTGCAAAAGATAGGGATGTCCATAGATATTCCATGATATCTTTAAATTTGTGGAATTACATAGCTATAAATGAAAGGGACTTGGCTACTTTTCTAATGAATATTTGGACTTTTCACTGTTATTTCAACATTTACACTGCAAAGGTCTGTAATCACTGCATTGTAAGAAATATATCCTTTCATTTTTTAATAATGGCGTGGACCTTAAACACACTCTTGGTGCAAACTGCAATTAAATTTATTAATCTTGACTGCTTGGGGCAGGGGGACATGAATCTAATGTATGCACTGAAAGTAAGAAGTGGGACATTGAGGTCCATTGAAAAAGAGAGATAGGGTCTCATACCATTGCCAACTGCATGGTGTCCACTTGCCTGCATTTCCTCGAATCATCTTGACCTTCTTCTCTTGCAGTACCTGGTCAGCAGCTATGGGAGTGACCAGTACATTACGTGGCTGATGGACAACACTAGGATCCACATCCTGCCTTCGATGAACCCAGACGGGTTTGAGGTGGCCAGGGAGGGTAACTGCGGTGGCGGGCAGGGCCGGTGAGTTGGCTTGGGCCCTCTATGAGAGTGGGGCGGGCATTGTGCATTGGCGAACAAATGCACTCATTGAAGTCAAGCGTAAGCAAGGCAAGAGGATATAAGATGAGAGCATTTCATTTCTATCGGGAAATATGTTAGGCAAGGCCTTCACAAGGCTGCATTGGCTTAGGGTGCATTTACAAAGAGGCTCAAAAGGATAACGTGATGATGAGGGCCTGAAGTGCGAAGGGAAGTAGCATGAGGGGCACAGATTTCAAGAGAAAAACACTGTGTATTAATTTTCAGTCTTATTTGTTTAGTTAACATCTTAAAATTTTAAATATGTGGAACAGCTTTTAATGTGTAGTCAGTTGCATGTTCTTTGATATATTTTGGTATTTGATTCAGGGTCCCAAGTCTGTGACTTTTCTCTGTGGGAAAAAAGAGAAAACATTTTTCCTTGAGATTTCTCCTGATGCAAGTTTGTAACTCGCAGAGAAAAAGGTTTCTGCTGACCTGAAGAGAGAAACGTTTGGGCTCCAGGAAGTTTATGCAAGAGGAGAAGCTCTTGTGGGAAGTGTTTTGTGAGCCAATGAAATCTTTCCTTACTTACTCTTTACGTGTTAATGTCACTTGGTTCCATATTGCATATATTTTTATGCTGAATATGAAAGTTTGCATATGATACATAGTGTTTTATTAATATCATGCTAAAAAAGGTATTCAAGGATGATTATTCAACTATCTGCCAGGACATTTGCATTAATTAGGAGATGAACTCTTCAAAAAATACCATTGGTAGGTCAGTATCAACATAGTCATTTTCGGCAGTAGAAAATAGGTATTTGTATATTTTAGCATTCAGGTAACTTGTTGCATAAAATTTCAATGCAACAGTAGCCTTAGCTGTACTACTAAAGGTTAATAATGGGAACCATAGAATGAATGCAATGGAAAGAAAAGTAACACTTATGAATTAAAAAACTATTTCATCAGAAGTACACCACGTCAACTCATCTGCTCATGTAATCTAGAATGAAGGAATTACTCTTCCCAAATTTTAATCTTCTGTAAATATTTAAGTATTGAATTAACCCACTACACATGTTCCTTTATTTTACTGCAGAGGAAAAGCAGTTAATTTGTTCAAAAAGCATTATTTCTTCATATTCAATGAAGACACTTGTGATATTTAATGTAGCTGAAGATTAACCTGCACAAATCATAGTGAAATTCTCTGAAGAGGAGATAGAATTTGATTTTTAAAACTTAAGTACCTTTTGAATTTGGTTTGTGAATAAATGATCTTTTGAAAATAGAGCAATTTTTGACAGAGATTAGAGAGAGAGAAATTGATGGCTTTCTGATTCTTCAATTTAATTTGTCATTGTTATGAACTGATCAACAAGAGGTAGTCATTCAGTGAAATGAAACACATGAAAGTCTTTTATTAAATTATCATTTGACAAATACCTATAATTAATTATAATTGTAAAATTATGTTACATAGCATGCCTAATACATAAATTAATGAATTCCAAACTGTAGATAGCAGTAAAAAGAGACGTTTCAGGTGGGATGGTGGGATATCATCATTAATTAAAAATGGAAAATTGTCAATTTTTAATTAATGTAGATAGCAGACTTAGTGTGTACATTGTATAAAGGTAAACTTAATTGTCCATTCTCTCATAAACTCACACCAGCCAACTAGTTAGTTAAATATAACAGTTTCATGTTTAACTTTGTGGAATTCCTTCATGATGAAAACTTAATATTTCTAAAATAGAGAAGAACATTGACATTTCTATCATAAATATTTCAGGACCATGGTTTCGATGCTACGCATCATCATCAGGTAACATGCATCCATATGTTGATATATGTTACCTGATTGTGGTAAGAAATGTAAGTTGTTGTATAAAGTAAATGTTGAGTTTCTTTTCTATGGTGGAAATGTTACGCTTTTATCGGTAGTTAAAAGTTAGTTAGCCTGCTGCAACTATATATATATATATATATATATATATATATATATATATATATATATATATATATACATTCATCCAAAAACCTACCTTAACTGGTAGATTACCTTAAATAAAAAATAAGTATATATATATATATATATATATATATATATATATATATATATATATATTTATTTACTTTTTATTTAAGGTAATCTACCGGTTAAGGTAGGTTTTTGGATGGACACAGGTACTAAATAAATATTTACTGATTCCTAACAAAATACAAAATCTAATATCCTACTCTACATCAGACCCCTCTTCATCTCTGAGTACTTTCTTCATCCCTTCATCCCGTCCAACATCCCTATCCTGTTCCTTCCCTTTCCTCGTTTGCCTAACATTCTCCCCTCAATTACAGTCTTCAACATCCCACTGCCGATCAATACCCCCTTCATCCACTTTTCCTGCCTCCATAGGATATCTCCTAACAAACCCCTCTCTTCGCCCACCATACCAAGTACTTCCTCATTTGTCTTCTTCTCTGTCCATTTCACCTTCTCCATTCTTCTCCAAATCCACATTTCAAAAGCCTCCAGTCTACGTCTATCCTCCTGCTTCAATGACCACGTTTCCGTGCCGTACATAGCCACGCTCCATATCAAAGTTTTGACGAGTCTTTTCTTAACATCCTTACTAACGTCCCTGTCATCAACTCCCTCCTCCTTGTGAAATATATATATATATATATATATATATATATATATATATATATGTATATGTGTATATATGTGTATATATGTATATATATATATATATACATACATACATATATATATATATATATATATATATATATATATATATATATATATATATATATATATATATATATATATATATATATATATATGTAATTGTATGATTTTTACCAGCTAAGTTATCATTATACTCAACATATATATTTTTTCACAATTGAACTTATTTGTAGTGCATCGTTAAGGTAGGTTTTGGATGAACATAAATCCCTACTTTTCTTAGCCTCGCCTGAAAAATAACCTGAAACCGCACTCCAATAAACCCTTCTTCAATTCTGCATACTGTCTACCTCCACTCATTTCGCCCAATATGGCTCATCTTTCCTCTCTCTTAATTATCCACAAAAAATATATGTTGTCTTCTAATACCAAACCTCCGCCTAAATTGTAACGGTAGATCTCACCTTGCAAGCCTTAAGGTGTAAGGAACTCGTATATTCAATGTTGGTGAGTCAACACTCCTTTCCTTATGCCGCCTACATTTCCCCATTATGCTCTGTTGCGGGGAAAATCATGCGATTTGAGTTTTTCTCGAGAAACATCCAGCGTCCCGGTTTGAACCCAAGATCCTGCTTTCAGGATACTCATTCATACTGCGTGAGGTGTTCTGTGCGTAAAGCATTGGGATTTTTACCCCGCGTAATCCGCCTATCATTTGACAAAATTCTTTACACCAGTGACCGAATTGAAAAAATAGCTTACCCACCTATGCTGATGAGGTTATAAAAGCAAGTCGAATCGAGCATGACTAGGCGCTTGCTGCATTGCGATTTGTTCCGTTCAACCGCCTAAATTTTTTTTTGGAATCACCACGATCGTCGTTATCAAGGTGTAGTATCATTTGAAAATTTTTTTGCAAAAAAAACTTAGCATAACCAGGCATTTCACTGTATTTCACAAGCCTTCCAGTCTTGTATCATCGCTGCCACATCCAATTACGGCATTCCGACATGACACCTATCGGGAAAATAAACAAAAATCCTGGTGGCTCAAAAATGAAGCCGGAAGTCTCGTGACAGACATCCTCCCGACCACAAAACACTGCTGATAGGCTTGGATGGATCATGGGAAAGAGTACTGCGGAATAAGTAGTAGTGAGGCATAATGTAATATTTAATCCAGCTCACGATTACGGGGCCAAGAAAAAAATATATATACGGAAAATCATCTTCCTCTCGTTTGCCGAGTCTGGATCGAACACCTAACGGCTTCAATGGGGCGAGATTCGGCCGTCGTTCAGGCCTAAGCTGATGCGCAGCCCTGCCCTGCTGCTCTGCCCCCACTCCATCGCTCCTCGTGCCCTTTCTCTCCGATGGGAGGCGCGGCGAGGCAAATGAGGTTCATGGGGTGATGCACGCGCGTGGCAGCATTCGATTCACATCGCCGTGAAGCGTGATGTTTTCACGCAGCTCACACTCGGGGAAACGTGAAGAGACGACGTAGTGCTGTTGTCGATTCATTCTGAGGTTCGATAATTTGCTCTCTCCACTCAAAGTCGAAGGCGTTGAACACGTATACAAAGTGAAGCTGCCATTCCGACCAAAGTATTCAAGAAATTAATGATTATTTCGTTCTAAATGAATGTAGAAATCTGACATTATTATTATTTTGTACCTATACAAACGTGCATCTGTTACCTTTTTTCCGGCACTAGCACTCTTGTGGAGTATATATAACGAATTCTGAGAGCGACGCTTGTGCATTGTGAACTCAGGGAAGGTGATAAATTAGCACCATCTTCAGATAATCAAGGAGAAAACACGTAATGAACCGTGGCAGAGTAGCAAGGCACAAACGAGTACGAATGAATATGGAGGATCAAAAGCTGGGAAGAATGGGACATTTTATTTGCAAAGCAGATCAGCAACATTGCCAGAAACAAGAAAGATATACTCATACAAAAAGAGCCAGGACAAAGAGAAAATTCTGTAACAAGAAATGTTTGCTAACATAATACCCCAAACAATAGCCTGGAGGAAAGGGAGCACATTTCATTCAAACCCATACATAATATTCTTTTACGGGATGGCGACGCATTGGCTAAGAAGTCAGCAAGGAGACAACAATTGTAGCATTGAAAATGCACCATAAAAGGGGATCGGTTGGGTGGATTGAGTAACTAACGAGGAGGCTATGTGAAAAGGGGGAGAAAAAAAAGTAATGAAAATTCTGAAAAATTATAAGCAGTAATCTTATTGGGAATATTTTTAGAGGTACGATGGTTTGATGAAAAGAGTCAAGCAGGGAAAAGCAAATGAAAGGAAATACAGAAGAAGACACTGAATGAGAAATATGGCACGTTATCCGAAAGCAGATATGAGTTAGAGCAACGTCAAACAAACCTTAGTATTTATTGTCAGTTTCCATGATAGTGACAAAAAAAGTTGTAATAGAAACTTTAAATCTTGGAATAACCTGCGGAGGATTATTGGTTGGTAGATAAGCGCTCGTATAAATTTCCCGTTGCACTGGTTTTCAAATATACAAGTTTACTGGGAAATTAAAAGAATAAAAATTGAAAATCACAGGAATGGGGCGCTAATTTTTTTAAATTACATAATTTATATCCCTCTACAAAATATTAAATTGTGGTTATTGATTCACATTAAAACGTTCAACATTAATGCAAATGAATATTTGAATTGATAACAATGCAAAAATTAATGCAAAACAATTTATATTAATAGACCCGAATTAATATTTGATACCCGAGTCGAAGTTTTACCCAAGGATACCTTCAGCGTATATTTTTCTTTGTACAACATTTCACAAATTGACAGCAAACCATCAGCGGTCAATTTCAGCTTATCAAATCCACGTAAAGACATGAATGATTAAATTATGTAACATATGTTTGAGAATGACTCATGTTTACACGGAAATATAATATTTAAATTTAGATTCAATTCCGACATCGGGACAGAAAGGAAATCCTCCATTGTGAAATGGTGATTCATTTTTAATTTAAATTAGTAGTTTTTCAAAGAACCATTTAGCATTTAGAGAAAAAAAATTAAGTCAATTACGGTTTGCCTCTTGCAATCCCAAATTGAATTTTCCACCCACCATAGCGAGTGATAAGGGTGGGATGGATTTAATGCTCTTCAGGAGCTGACCTATCCCTTTAACGACCCCTGCATCCAACTGTAGAATTGGACCCTCATCCAAAGGGTGGGACCGAGTTTAGAACGTAAACTCAGATACATAAGTATATGACACTTTACGGATTAATTTATGCCTTATTATATTAAAATGAGACTTACGAGATGCGCAGTTCCGAGTAGTAAGGTGCAGAGACTGGGTATTTCAACGTGAAAGAGGTTATATCGGAGTTATTAGAGATGTGAGCATAGATAACAAGAGAAAATGCTCTGACTATAATTGAGGGAATACGAAAAAGCATTGTATATCGCAGTGGAAAAGAGGAAATTGGTGTGGCAATTGAAAGAGATAATACATAGATACAAAGAGGCAGTTGGATTTTGGACGCTGCACGCTGAGGTAGAATGGAGAACGCAAGATAAGAGCGGAAGAAATAAAAATATTCTGAATCTAAATGGAATGAGGTGATAGAAAGTGTGAAGAGATGAAGAAGGAAATTATGAACAAGAGTTAATAGTCCTCAGAAGTACTTTTTAAACCTAAAATGTAAGGTTTACCAGATTTCAGGGACCACTCAAAACCTGAATCTACTTATATTAATATAATACTAATGCCAATTGGATTCATTCACATAATATGAAATAAAGCGCTATGTTTTTTAGAATTTGATATCACCAATAGGAGTGAGGGCATTTTAAGACAGTTTTTTCAAGTGCTTTAAAACGATTGGGAAAGGAGTAAAATAACCCGTCATCTTTACACTTTATTTCGGTTTTATCCTATCCAATTCGGGACTTTTCTTTTAGCGGTTCTTTGCAAAAACCACAATAAATGATACTGATATCTTTGGTCACATGTGCTGAATAATTAACTGTTTACAAAGAAACACGACGGAACGTGAAGTCTCTACGAAGAAGTGAACTAGACTGAACTAGAAGTGAACTTTTCCATTCGATTCCACGGGAAATATTTCATTGTAGCAGGACCGGTTTCAACGATAGAGCGCCACACCAATTGACCAAGACTGATCAATTAAACTAAGTTTAGGGGACTTCTACCCAAGCGAAAATTGATTCAAAGTCATTTGTTAAAATATTATTGTAATATTTATGTTAAATTCAATTGACTTCTTTTATGTGGAAGCTAAATTCGTGCGCCACAAAAGCAACCATTTATTTGGGCTGAACTGTACTAAATATTGAATTCGCAAAATACAAACAAACTTGTATCGGCTCTTCTGATGCTACTGAAATATAAGCGGGTGCTCCATTGCTAACCAACGAATGAGTGAATTAACTGCTTTAGAGTTTGTCGCACTGAACACTGGAACCCATGCTGATTTGCGTGAGAGAAAAAAAATGATAAAAACACCGTAACAAGGAGATGTTTTCTCTTCCAAATGTAGCATAAACGAATCGGATGAGTTTTGACCGGAGATTGGATACAATAAGCTGGAACACTTTGTTACCCTGGAACACAATATATTTTCTACAATTGAGTGCAGGCTCAAAGCCCTCATGATACACCACAGACTATCCATGATTTGCTATATAATTCAGATTAAGATAAGGTAGATAACGCAATTGTTCAAAAAACTGTTAAACATTATGCAACGGAATTATGTCTAATCATATGTAACCAGAGAAGTTTCGCAAAATTATGGATGCAAAAACCACATTCGACCCGCCCTACAGGAGAGCAAACCATCAATATGTATTCTTGCCCAAGATAAATGGGTAGTAGGAAGCAGGGAAATGAAAATATTAAATGAAAATATTGAATGGGGGAGTGAAGAAATCCAAGCACCATATTCAGTACTGATCCTAATCAAGTTAAAACATTTTTATATCCTCCCTAATTTGATTTTGAAATTCCTGGAGATATTATTTTCATCATCCAAGGAGACACATAAGCCATTACGCTCTTTGATGTTAGAATAGAAATTCTTGGAAAAAAAATTGTATTGAAAAAAATTCAATACACTGACCTACAACTACCTTACAGTGCCATTTCATATTACTTCATAATCACTGGATTAACAGTTACCTCCTCCACTGAAAACGTACTCCAGTTAAATCAAAACTTAATTATAATGCGGTAACAATGTTTTATGATAACATATGTAACACAACTGAATAAATTGTGGACTATTAATTTAAACACGGTTGATCACAGTAAATCCTTCTAGAACAGCACTAAGCAAACGAACTTCCCCATAGAGGAGGGAATTGAAGACAGGAACGTTGAGTAAGAATGTTAGAAAAAACTAGTGTAAACTTTGATACGGAGCGTGGCTTTGTACGGAGTGGAAACTTGCTGTCGAAGGACGATGATGAGGTAGAGTGAAGGCTTTTGAGATGAGAGTGTGGATAAGGATGGCAAAGGTAAAGTGGAAGGAAAGGAACACAAACGAAGTAGAACTAGGCATTTCGGTTGAGGATTGCTGGTCGAGATCCAAAGGAGGCAGAAAAGGTGGATGCAGAATATTTTGATTAGTGATGGAATATATATATATATATATATATATACATATATATATATATATATATATATATATATATACATACATATATATATATATATATATATATATATATATATATATATATATATATATATATATATATATATATATATATACACATACATACATACATACATACATACATATATATATATATATATATATATATATATATATATATATATATATATATATATATATATATATATATATATATATATATATATATATACATACATACATACATACATATATATATATATATATATATATATATATATATATATATATATACATACATACATACATATATATATATGTATATATTTGGCACATACATATATGTATATATATATATATATATATATATATATATATACATATATACATACATACATTCATACATATATATATATATATATATATATATATATATATATATATATATATATATATATATATATATATATATATATGTATGAATGTATGTATGTATATATGTATATATATATATATATATATATATATATATATATATATATATATGTATATATATATATATATATATGTATATATGTATATGTATATATATATATATGTATATATATATATATATGTATATATATATATATGTATATATATATATATATATATATATATATATATATACATACATACATACATATATATATATATATATATATACACATACATACATACATACATATATATATGTATATATTTGGCACATACATATATGTATATATATATATATATATATATATATATATATATATATATACATACATATATACATACATACATTCATACATACATACATATATATATATATATATATATATATATATATATATATATATATATATATATATATATATATATATATATATATATATATATATACACACAATAAATTGGACAGCAACAAACAATATAGAAATGTATAAAAAGAGCACTCACACGTTATTTCTTGATAATTTTGAGGGAATTCTGCTACGTCTTAATCGGAAGATGGAGAAATAAGTAGAGTCTTTACTTCTCTATCTTCCGATGAAGACGGAGCAGGATTCCGTCGAAATTATCAAGAAATAACGTGTGAGTGTTCTGTTCTTTTTATGTGTTTCTATATTGTTTGTTGCTGGCCAATTTATTATTTGGCACATACATATATGTATATATATATATATATATATATATATATATATATATATATATATATATATATATATATATATATATATATATATATATATATATAAGAACACAGATGTAGATTTTTACAATATAGAGACACAAAGAAAGGACACTCACAATTTGTTATTCGATGTTTCGACAGCATGGCTGTCGTCTTCAGATTCTGAAGACGACAGCCGTGCTGTCGAAACGTCAAATAACAAATTGTGAGTGTCCTTTCTTTGTGTCTCTATATTGTAAAAATCTACATCTGTGTTTTTATATATTTGTGCGTCGCCGAAGAGCGTTCCATTTTGAAGATTATATATAGAAAATAAAAAAAAATTAGAAAATTATTATAGAAATATATATATATATATTTTTTTTTTTTTTTCTATAAAAACTTCATTAACCAAGGATATTGTAAAATTACTGATTATTTCCTCACTTGTGGCCTAAAAACGTATTTGTCTCAATAAAGTCTAAATAGTCATGTGAATACAATTTTATTATAAGAATACTTTATTAACAGAAAAATCAATAATTTACGATATGGTGAGCAAATTATTTCAATGCAATATTCTTAAATAACTTAAAAATTATTTACGAGAAATTGAAAGAATATATTAACATTACAAACAGATGTTTATATTTATAGTACAGTTACTTGGGTATGTGAAACTCAAATTATAAGTATTGGCGATCGTCAGTGATGCCTATGAATTGATAACTAGTATGGCACTATAAGTTAATAGATCTATTTCAAGATTTGTGAGAGAACATTTTATCAACAAAGAACCAATAGGCTTGCGTATAACCTGCCACAATATTATTGTTACTTGAATACTACATATTATTATTTACGTTTTCCTCTCCATTCTTATTGGTGTCTCCAGTCACATAGACATGGTCCAACTCTGATTAATTAGAGGTTTTGTCTCCCCTAAGGTACAACGCAAGGGGTTTTGATCTCAACCGGAACTTCCCAGACTACTTCAAGCAGAACAACAAGAGGGCACAACCAGAGACAGATGCTGTCAAGGAGTGGGTCTCCAAGATCCAGTTTGCGCTCTCTGGGGGCCTGCACGGCGGGGCCCTTGTAGCCTCATACCCATTTGACAACACGCCCAACTCCAGTGAGTGCCAACATTAGATGCTTGCTCTGCCCCCCCCCCCCCAGGGCAAGGGGGGCACTCATCCCAGCCCTCTTCCTCATGGGCAAACATTTGAAGCGTTTCATATGTTTGTTCTCAAGGGCTCTGAAACTCTTTCTGTTTTTAATTTCATGCTACATGCTCAGCAGCCATTTTCATTCTTAAATGATTCCTGATTCGGTTTGTTCCTGAATGTAAATTTAAGGGATTTTCCAGGGTATATGGCTCCTATAGACCTGGCCATCATTTTAATGGCAAATTCATAATTTTTCCAATCTACCTGTTTCCTTTAAAAATATAAACGAATCTCCAACTTTTTCCACATATTTTTTTCTATTTTGAAAAGTGGCATCAATTACACAATTATTATTACGTAATCTTATGGTAAAGGTAGGTTTTTGGAAGCACACAGCTACTAAATAAATATTTTGTGACTCCTAACAAAACACAAAAGCTAGCATCCTACTTCACATCAGGTCCCTCTTCATCTCTGAGTACTTCTTTCCTCCCTTCATCCCGTCCAACATCCCTATCCTGTTCCTTCTCTTTCCTCTTTTGCCTAACATTCTCCCCTGTATTACAGTCTTCAACATCCCACTGCCGGTCAATACCCCCTTCATCCACTTTCCCTGCCACCATAGGATGTCTCCCAACGAGCCCCTCTCTTTGCCCACCATACCAGGTACTTCCTCATTTGTCTTCTTCTCTGTCCATTTCACCTTCTCCATTCTTCTCCACACCCACATTTCAAAAGCCTCCAATCTACGTCTAACCTCCTGCTTCAATGACCACGTTTCCACGCCGTACATAGCTACGCTCCATATCAAAGTTTTTACTAGTCTTTTTTAAATATCCTTACTCAATGTCTCTCTCATCAACTCCCTCCTCCTTGTGAAAGCCTCTTTGCCTAGCACAATTCTTCTCCTTACGTCCCTACTACTTTGACCATGTTAGTCGAAAACACTTCCAAGATACGTAAACTGTTCTACCTGCTCTAGTTTTTGCCCTCCTATTTTAATGTTTAGCTTAGCCTTTTTCTTTCTAGAAAATTGTATAACCTTTGTTTTATTAATATTGATTCTCATCCCATACCTGTCGCACTGAATTTCCTATTCACTAAGCAATGCTTGAAGCCCCTTGGCTGACTGACAAACTAAAGCTTGGTCATCAGCAAACCTAACTGATTTTACGAATTCCCCGCCCACTTTCATTCCTACCTCCAGTTCTTCCCATGCCTTTTTAATCATTTCCTCTACATACCGGTTGAACAGCAATGGTGACAATTGGCAACCCTGCCTTACACCTCTTCCTAACACTGCCCATCCAGAATCCCTGTTCCCCACTCGCACCTGAGCAGTCTGAGACATGTACAGGTTGCGGATTAGCCTCTTTTCCCTCCAATCTATTCCTATTTTCTGCAATATACTCATTAGTTTTTCCCAATTCACTCTATCAAACGCTTCTTCGAAATCTACAAAACAGGCAAATACCTCCTGGTTGTGTTCTATATTCCTCTCGATTAATAATCTCATTACTGCAATGGAATCACGCGTACCTCTCCCGTTCCTAAACCCAAACTGATCATCCCCTAAGTAATCATTTGCCCTACTCTCTATCCTTTTGTTTATGATCCTGAGAACAACTTTAGCTGCTTGCTGCTACCTTTTTCAGAATAGGAACTAAAAATGATCTCACAAAGTCTTCCGGCCAGATTCCATCCTCATAGATACTAATCCTCCCACATTTTCCTAAATATTTCAGTAGTTCCGCAGGAATGTTATCCACCCCCATGGCCTTATTTAGTTTCATCTCCCTTAATTCCATTTCTATCTCATCGTCAAGTATGCCTGGACCTAAGCTATCTTTCTCTACATCATGTTCCTTTTCCATGTCTAACTTTGTTGGTCTAAGTTCTTTACTATACAGTTCTTTTATATATTCCTTCCATACATCTTGGATCTTTCCTGTGTCAACTATTATCTTACCCGCCTTATCTCTAACTGTTACCATAGATCTTCCTTTCTTACTTCCCGATAAAGATTTAACTTTGCTGTACAGCGCACCGATTTCACCCTTCCTCTGCAGACTTTCCATATCCTCGCACTGCGTCTTCCACAATGCTTTTTTTGCTTTATTTGTTGCCCGCCTCAATTTATTTTTAACTCTCTGTACTTCATTTTGCCTAGCTCCGTATTTACATTCTTCCCTTTTCTCCGCTCATCCATCTTTGTAATCATCTCATCCGTGATCCATGGTTTCCTAGTCCTTTTAGCGTTAACGGTTCCAATAGTGTCTTTTGTGGCTTTAGACAACCTTTTCTTCATACTTTCCCATTTTTCTTCGATAGTACTTAGCTCTTTACCATCCCCCATGATTTCCTCTACCGCCTGTTTATATTCCTTCCTTTTCAAACCATTTAATGCTTCTATGTTCCATTTGCTAACTCGCCGCCCTTGCCTTATCTTTTTGAAACATACCCTACATTTCATAACAACTAAATTGTGGTTAGAGTCCGCGTCAGCTCCCAGGAAGCTGTGCGAATTTATCACACTGTTTCTAAACCTGTGTCTGACCAGAATATAATCTAGCTGATAACTTTCTGAGTCACCTGGCATTTTCCATGTATACCTGCGTCTTTTGTGGTGTCTAAACCAAGTGTTAGTGATGACAAACCTCTGTCTCCTGCAGAACTCAACTGCTTTCTCCCCGCGGTCATTCCTCGTGCCTAAACCGTAGTCCCCGACCTCATCACCATCTCTTCCTTCACCTACTGTCGCATTCGAATCCCCCCATCACTATCAAATATTTCCCTGCAGGAACACACGCGATAATGTCCTCTAATTGATTGTATATCCTTTCGACCTCTTCCTACGTATAGTTGCTTGGTGGCAAGTGTACTTGAATAATAACTAAGTTTGTCGCTTCTGCTTTTATCTCTACTTGTAATATTCTATCTGTTACCTGTTCTATGTTTACTATGCTTCTTCCTACCTCTTCATTTAATACTATGGCAAACCCTCGTTGGCTCTCGTCCCCGCCGCTGTATATTATTCTGTACTAATCACTCCAGTAATCCCCGCTATCCTTCCATCTCACCTTGCAAAGACCTAAAATTTCTATTTTTCCCCTTTCCAACTCTCGCTTAATATTCTCCAATTTCCCTTCCCTCATCATTGTCCTAACATTCCACATTCTTATTTTAACTAATTTGGTCTTCTTCTTCTGTGTCTTCTGTCCTGCTGCTGCCGGTTTTCCCTTGAAAGGGTTTCGTGGGATGAGGACCACGGAAGCCTTGCCTCTCCTGCTGCTGGGCACGACTCAAAGCTGATTGTGCCGAGCCCCCTAGTTGCCAGGAATCAAAATCTCTATATTGACGATCATATTTATCTTGGAAATGATAATTGACGCCCAAGCTTAATAATTGATGACCAAGCTTAGTTTGTCAGTCAGCCAAGGGGCTGCAAGCATTGTTGAGTGAATTGGAAATTCAGTGCAACAGGTATGGAATGAGAATCAACATTATTAAAACAAAGGTTATGCGATTTTCTAGAAAGAAAAAGGCTAAGCTAAACAAATAAATAGGAGGGCAAAGACTAGGGCAGGTAGAACAGAGGTACGTAAAGTACCTCTGTAGTGTTTTGGACCAACACAGTCAAAGTAGTAGGGATGTAAGGAGAAGAATTGCGCTAGGCAAAGAGGCTTTCACAAGGAGGAGGGATTTCATGGCTGGGACTTTGATTGATGATGTTAAGAAAAGACTCGTGAAAACTTTGATATAGAGCATAGCTATATACGGTGCGGAAACGTGGTCATTGAGGAGGTTAGACGTAGACTGGAGGCTTTTGAAATGTGGGTGTGGAGAAGAATTGGATTGGATGAAGGGAGGAAGAAAGTACTCAGAGATGAAGAGGGACCTGATTTAGAGTAGGATATTGGATTTTGTGTTTTGTTAGGAGTCAAAAAATATATATTTAGTAGTTCTGTCCATCCAAAAACCTACCTTAACCGGTAGATTACCCATTAATAAATAATAATAATATGGGTAGAAATTACATAAAGTTACATACTTGTTATTGAGAATAAATTATAATATAGAATAAACGGAGAATTTGGATTTGCAATGCATGAAAAACATTTTCAGATGGTGTACTGGTACAGGAACATATCTGGTGAGGTTAATTATTGCAGACAAAATATTAATATTAAATAATACTCCAAATTATAAAATGAAAACAGAATAACAGAAATATTGTATTTGTTAGAGACTAGAATGATGGTGCAAAATGATAAATATTAGTGGCAGTCAATAAATAAACCTTGTGGCATCGATTGAAAAAGTTTCCCAATCGGCAATCAAGGAACAAATTACAAATGTGACCTGCACAGATGTCCATAAAGCAATGATTGGCATTCGAAAATTTTTTTGATATTTTTAATTACAGTTTTTTAAGGGATCCTGTTGAGATAGAAAGTTTGTGAATATAATCACCACTGTTGACATCTCTCATAATCTAGCTTATAGATGAGTAGTAAGTGTAGTTTTGTGCATGATATGTAATTTCAAAGAGTGTTCATACCTTATGTTATGTGAAGGTACTGGGAACCCTTAGGAGTTCTAGGGAATCAATTTTGTTATGCAGTGATTTAGAAAGAAAAGTTATTTTATGAATTTTTCTACATTTTTGCAAGGAGGGAAGATTTAGCGGAGGTAACATTTTATGATAACTATCAAGATCCTTGGAAAGATTGAATGCAATTTTGCGCACAAATTTTCTGTGAACATATTCAATTGTGTGAATGTGGAGTTTGTAGTAAGATGACCAGACAGTAGAGCAGTATTCACCGAGTGGCCTAATTAATGAGATGAACAGAACTTTAAATGGCTCTATATTTTTAAATATTTTTCAGTCTTTGAGTGATTTGAGTGCTTGATGTTGATGCAATGTTTACTGAGAGTCAATTATAACTACGAGGTCTTTTATATCTGTCAATCAGGCTGTAGGATAATTGCTTAGTCTATCTTCATAATACTATAGACTTCTTTTCTGGCTGAATGCTACGGAATAGCATTTTTTAGATTGAAATTTATATGCCAAATGTCATATGTCTTGTCATTGATCTGAAATATAAAACCCAAAAACACCCCCAACCAGAAGTTTTCATTCCTATTGCAAAAGTATCCAAATAAAAATAATTTTTTTCAGCCTTCACATCCTCCCCATACTTTAAATGAGCAACTCAGAAAAGAGTTGTTTTCATTCTCATACCATCAGTTAGCGATCCTTCCTTGCTTGCCTTCTTTAAGTTTATTAGTTTGTGTGAATTTTGTGAACACTTGAGTGATAACTGCTCAAACCTGCACTGGATTAAGGCAAACATAAGATTGAATAGTATGGCAAGAGGTTTTGAAATCCAGTATGAAACTACAAATATTGGAAATGAGTGAAACCATGGGCTCATAGTTCAGTCCAAATTAGGTGATTCCATGTCGGTTTGTAATACTACGTGGTTCAAAATAAGGTTCCAGTTTTTTGAGCTAACACAACCTCTACTACGATAGAAATTGCCATGGGAATAATTTGATTCCAGAAGCCATTAAACGCCAAATTATTGTAAGACTACTTCCCTAAAATATTCCAATCCATTACTACTGCATGAAAGCCTTCCAGCTATGATCTTGCTTTAAAATAACATTTGGATTTCGTTTTATTAAATAAAAGGAGTTGCTCTTAATGTCATGGTAGAAAATGTGAAACTCCCATCCTTTCTGGGTTCTTTACTTGATAGCTTTGTTATGAAGTAATTATTTCTCTTTTTGTGCCATACACATGGAAGGAATATGCAGATCTTCACCCTTGTGTGCAGGTAAGCTGCCCCACTCTAAGGCTGGCAATTATAAATGCCTACTATTTTCTTGATAATTTATAAATAGTACTTGGCATATCAGTAATAGCTCTCTTTTAATACTCTAATGCATAGCACTCTTGTATAAAGAAACTGCTGAGAATGCCACCTCTAGAAAAACTTAAATTTTCATTGACCCACACAAAACAACATACACACAAAAGTGGGAATATCAGCGCAGAAATCATGTTCCTGGAATGTAATCTCAGTAGAGGTAAATGATATTTGCCCTGTTTAATTCTCACATTTCATCTCCTGTTGTCCATCAATATTCATAGAATCCCTTCATAGGACCTTGCACTTACATGATGAAAAAGTCTACTATTAGCTTGTACAGTTTTCTATCTTAGAAGTTTTTTCATTGAACTCTTTTTCAAAAAAATTTGCACATTTTGAGATATTTTTTTGAAAAATATATTTTTCTGTAGTGTAATTTTAGCCATGCTTGAAAAATTCATTGTTTAAATTCATTTGATGATGTGGTTATTTATATTAAACTGAGATAAGTTCTAGCTTGCAGGTTTTATATTTATCTAAAATGTTTGTGACATTTTCAAACAGTAATGATTTAACTGTGTTTACATAATTGCTTCTAGCCTGATTGTGGTTTCTTTCCATCTCCATTGTGGGCCCAGTCTTCCAGAGTTACTCCTCCTCCTCACCCTCCCTCACCCCTGATGATGATGTCTTCAAGCACTTGGCATTGACTTATGCCGGCAACCATCCGTCAATGCACCGCGGAATCGCATGCAATGCCAACTCGCCCTCCTTTGAGAATGGAATCACTAATGGGGCATCGTGGTATCCTTTAACAGGTTAGGAAAGTACTCAGCCTTGGTGAATGATACAGGTTTTACAGCGCCATTACTTATTCACAATGAAAGCTTGGTGCGGTCCACAACAAATAAATTACCTGATCTATTTTGAGAGTAAAAAAAATATTTTTATGCCAAAGCCTTATCCATTTGTTTGGACAAAAGTCACAGCATGTATCTCTGTATGATCATTGTACCAAGAAAGTGATAATGAAAGAAAACGTCTAAATCCATTCGTTACTTTCTGAGGGAAGTATTGCCAGCTATCATTTTGACTGAGCACTTCCCATTCTTTCCTGCAGCAATCAGTAATTGCTTAACAACCTCAATGAGATAATACATATCAACAATAATTGTAGTGTTTCCTTTTCTTTAAGATATCCCACTGTTCAATAACTAAATGTGCCTGCCCTTAAAGCCCTGCCCCAAATATTGGCCAAGTTTCTTGTGGGTAATTGTCTTCTTTCATCACTCATTTTGCTTTCCTCTCCTTTAAATGTAAGTAAATGTAATGTTAATAAAATAATGTAAAAGTAATGTTTTCTCCCCATGCCGTAGGAGGGATGCAAGACTTCAACTATGTGTGGTATGGGTGCATGGAGGTGACAATCGAGATGTCCTGCTGCAAATACCCACCTGCAACAGAGCTGCCACAGTTCTGGGAGGAGAACAGAGTGGTGAGTGGATTCCGGCACATCTCCTGCTCTTTGGTACATAATTGAAGTAACCACGCTTGTGCTTGGACCGATGCCTGCCAGTATGCCTGTGGCATGTGCACAGGTCCCTCTGACATTCATAATACTCAGTTGATGTAGTCGATTGGGCAAAGTATTTTTAACCTTTTTGCTGCTGTGAACGTACCTAGTACATGGTTTGTATAAAAAGTATTGGGAATAGGTTGAGAAAAATAGATATATTTCAGATACTATAGCTTCAATGCCTCAAAATTCTTCAAAGTACTTCATCCCTTGAGCGTTGACACACTGTTCACGTCAGTGGCTTTTTCACAACTCATAGGCTCCCTGGTAAGTATATCGTCAATACCTTTAGGCCGAGTTTTGAGATCTTTCGCATCGCCAAATTTTCAGTGGGAGTAGATTGTTAATGACTTATTTTCAGCATAGAGTAAAACTCTAATTTAGTAAATAAATGCATATATTATTAATTAAATTTAAACATCCTAAAATAGTGCTCTTGCCGTGACCCCTCAGTGTGGTTCTCAGTGCGTGATATGTTGCAATTGGCAGGCCTTATCCATGGATCAACATGTGCTGAACGTGCCGAATGCCCGGCTCCGCTCCCTCTGTTTTGAATTTTTTCTGCAGCGCCATCGAATTTTTCAATAAATATGGTTGCCCTAGGCCTCATAGATAATGAGTCTTGCTAATCATTCTGTTTCAGCCACATGAAAAGTGTCGTATCCCCACGTCTTTGAGTGAATATTGGCGACACGACAAAGTATCCCACGAGTCGAGTGGCTGCCTCGAGGGTAAACGGGGGCTTTTAGTTTGGTGGGTTGTGACGTGGAGAGGAGTTCATTGATAGAAATGGGGGAAAAGAAAGAACTAAAAAAGAGTATAACGGCTGTCCTGATTTAACCCAAATTTATTATATTTTATTGTTTCAGGCTTCACTTCGTGGAAGTATTTAATATCCACACTAAAAGGAAAGACTCGTTAGTGATGACTAAGCCCTGTCTCCTGCAGAACTCAACTGCTTTCTCCCCGCGGTCATTCCTCGTGCCTAAACCGTAGTCCCCCACCTCATCACCATCTTTTCCTTCCCCTACCATTGCATTCCAATCCCCCATCACTATCAAATGATTCCCCTCAGGAACACACACGATTATGTCCTCAAACTGATCGTACATCCTATCGACCTCTTCTTCCTTATGGTTGCTCGGTGGCATGTACACCTGAATAATAACCAAGTTTGTCGGTTCTGCTTTTATCTCCACTAGTAGTATTCTATCCGTTACCTGCTCTATGTTAACTACGCTTCTCCCTACCTCTTCATTTGGTACAATGGCAACCCCTCGTTGGCTCTCGTCCCCGCCGCTGTATATTATTCTATAATTGTCACTCCAGTAATCCCCGCTATCTTTCCATCTCACCTGGCATAGACCTAAAATATCTATATTTCCCCTTTCCATCTCTCGCTTAACATTCTCCAATTTCCCTGTCCTCATCATTGTCCTAACATTCCACATTCCTATTCTAACTAATTTGGTCTTCTTCTCCTGCGTCTTCTGTCCTGCTGCTGCTGGTTTTCCCTTGCAAGGGTTTCGTGGGAAGACGACCGCAGAATCCTTGCCTCCCCCGCTGCCGGGCACGACACACGGCCAATTGGGCTGAGCCCCGTAGTTGCCAGGACTCAAAATCTCTGTATAGTCCATCATGTTAATTTTGGGAATGATAATTGAGGTGGTTTCCCATTGCCTTCCTCAATAGTGTTTTTAATGTGACACCATGACTTACTGGCCGCCCCTCTGGGGTCAGACGCCATTGCAGCCGCCTCACTGAGGAACAGACGCCGCGTGGACTACCTTTCGTCTGGCTCCTAACCTTCGACCTATCTGGCATGGGTGACCTTACCAGGAGCAATTTTTATTACTCCCGCCAGCACAGCTCTAGGGGTCATCGGAACGCGCAAGCCCTTCCACCTCGTCAAGGTTGTAGTCTAGGGAGGGAGTTTTTCATTATGAGACTTAAAATCACTTCCAAAAACAACGATATCATCAAGGTAAACAAAACAACACAGCCCTTGTAGCCCAGTCAAAACGGTGTTCATTAATGGCTGAAATGTAGTGGGGCCCCCCTTAAGGTCAAATGGCATTCTTAGAAATTCAAAATGGGCGTTACCCGTACTGAAAGCAGTCTTGCATCTGTCTCTCTCCGCCATAGACACCTGGTGGGAGCCACTGGCCAAATCTAGAGTACCAAAGTACCTTGCCTTACCAAGTTGATCAAGTATTTCCGTAATATTTGGTAATGGAAACACATCAATGGCTTCATTCACTTTCTGGTGATCAACCACGTTTCTCCAATTTTGTTTCCCGGACGCGTCTTTTTTCTTGGGGATGACCAGTATGGGAGAGTTCCATGCACTTCTGCTGGGTGCTATTATTTCGTCTCTCAGCATTTCTTGGATCTGTCTCTGCACCTCCTCCTCCTGCTTCGGGAATACAGTATGGACGAGTATTGATGGGGCTGCCTTCTTCTCTGGTAGGAGTTGTAATTGTATGTGAAACGGCAGGAGTGCAAGTAAGTTTATTTCCAGGCAAGAAAAATACGTCATGGTATGACATGCATAATTCTAGGAAATCTTCAGCTTCTGATTTACTTAAAGGGCCAACACTTAGCTGCTCTTTAAGTAGCCTTGCCCGTGTGACGTCTCGTCTCTCCACATGTGAAATTCCAACCAGCGGCTCTTCTTCTATCTTTTCCAATAATTTCGGGGGTATTTCACAGTCTACTTGTGCCTCGGTGGTGGTAATTATGCTGGCTCTACATTCCCCGGAGATTCCAACGGTCAAAGCCTCAGCCAGATAAACCCCTTCCCATAATTTCTCTCTTGCCAATAGTCCTTCCCCTGTGGATGGGGTCGGGATCTTCACTAAACGTTCTCAGCGGGTGGTAATCGTCAGCTTCCTTCTCATTTCCTTTTCTGCTCCCGGTCGCTGATCCATCTCCATCATCAGTCCCTTTCATCATGTATACCTTCTTTTGCTCCACATACACCACAGCGCCTAATTCCCCAAGCATATCTCTTCCCATGATTCCATCAAAGCTAAGAGACAAACGGGAGTCATCTATTATGTGAAATTCTACGGTGGATGCCCTTTGGTGGGCATGAGACCATCTGTTATTCCTTTTAGAGCTACTCTCTCCTTAGAGAAATAGTTGGTGCCTTTCCTTAATAAATTCCCCTTAGTTAGACTTACGTCGGCCCCCGTGTCCAGCAGCAAGCACTACTCGCCCTTCTCACATTCATTGCATTCACAAGTAACGGAATCTCCACCCTCATTCTCATTGAACTTGGCCTTATTTACCTGCCTGACAGCTGCTGGTTTAAAACCCCTTTTTCCATCTGTTTCGTTATCTCCTCTCAGTAGTGGTTTCCAATGTTGGGGCCACTCTGCCTTACTGCGACAATCCCTGGCGAAATGTCTATCTTTTCCACACCAGAAACATTTACTCCTTTCGGCTGTCCTGCAACATCCCTTTTCTTCCGAGTGATTTGATGGTCTCACACGCGTTCCATTTCCCACATGTCCAGGATTATTTGCTCCTCCCACAAAATGTATTTTCTTGGCTTGATCTGACTTAGACCCCTTTAGGAAACACTGTGACGAGATGTGACCAGATTTGCCACAAATTTCACTCATAAAAGGATGCCTTAGAGTTTCCTTTTCCTTCAGCGACAAGATGGCACTCTCCTCTTCCAGTGCTATTTACACAGCATAGGGCAACATACTCAATTCACCTTTGCTCCTCACAATAGTCTGGATGCGCTCGTTTGCCAACCCTTGGATGAAGCACGCCTTAGCCAAGTGGTCAACTAAATTTACGGCCCCCCTAATTTCCTCAGGAGCTGACACTGTCTTCGCGGCCTCATGGAGATCGGATTGCATGGAATCCATTCGGCTCCCCCAACTAGCAATACTCTCTCTAGGACCTTGCTTAGAATTGAACATGGTACACGCATAGAGGTGCAAAGTACGCCTCGCTGCAAAATTTTCTTCCATTATAGCTCTAACCAACGGCCACATTTGCAATTCAACCCCAGCTGAAATTTTTGAATGCACATCACCCGTAATCCTCGCCTTCACGAATTTCAACAACCTATCATGCTCAGCAGGGTCAACAAGATCAAAAACCACGTCGACATTCTCTATGAATTCTCGTAGCTTACCCTTATTCCCGCTAAAAGGTTCACTGATTATCTTCATCGGTTATGAAATTCCACAGTAATCACGGGTTTCTGCTGGTTCCCCATTTCTGGCCATTTTCTAAGTCTCAGTTGTTAGGTTTCTTTCTTGAGAAAGAGAAGTAAAAAGCCTTTGTATATAACCCCCATAATGGATTCCAAGAGGGCTAAGCTTTTTTTGATTTAAGATAATATGGAGAATTTAGTTGAACACCTGGATGGAGAAAGAGGATTGAGAGTATTGGATGTGATAGTGCAAGTTCAAGGGAGGAAGATTGGTCGAGAGGAAATGATACGGCCGACCGGGAAGAAGTCCAGTCCTCAAAGAAGATGCCAGGTGTGCTCCACGTGAGGTAAAATGAGGGATACAATGTACTGGCGCACTGACTGCAATGCATGCCAACATGTAGAGGATTGTTTCAAATTATATCACTCAAAACTGAACATGTAGAGCGTAGGTTCGAAACTTAAAGGCAAATAAAAAAGTGAAAATATAAAATATGTGGGTCGTGTTAGTTCAGGGGGTAGAGCGTTGGAGTACTAACTGGAGGGTCCCGGGTTCGATTCCCTGGCGAGGCACTCTGGGCACCTGCAGCTCGGACAATATTTAAAAGAGGCTTTAAACTGATTATTCTGGATGAAGCAGGTGCTATGACCAGTGATGCTCAGTATGCTCTCAGACGGAGTAAGTAATAAATATATGTATGTGTATATATATCGTGGGTCGCGGCAGTCCAGTGGGTAGAGCATTGGACTGCTGACCAGAGGGTCCCGGGTTTTATTCCCGGACAAGCCACTCTGGGCACCTGCAGCTCCACCCAAGCTAAAGTGATTTTTTGGGTACCAGGTCTTCCTGGGAAACCATTAGCGGCACAGGGAAAGGAACTGGCCCCCCTACCCTGATGTGTGAATTTTCACATGCCGTATAGGGCTTAGTACTGGGTGATCTCTACCATCACCTACCAAACTGACCTTCGGATTGATTACTGTGTTTATGGTTTTTTCTATAAAATAAAACGTAATTAAAATTTTTACTAAATAGAATAAGCAATTTAACACAATTTAATTTTTTTTAAATTTCAGAATAATTGTTCAAAAAGTTATAAATAATTTAAACAATGCTGCAACAGGGAGATATTTTAGAAAAATTAAATACCACGAGTGAGGTCCAAGCATTTAAATACCTATACCGAATAGAGGGATTAAAGGAGAATATGGAATTCTCCGGGCTAGTGATTGAATGAATGCGAAGGAAATTATTAATGAGAAGTATGTGTGGACAGTGCAAAAATGTTGCGATCTAAATATTAAATACTATCAACAAATTATTATTTTGTGAAATTAAAAATTTAAAGAAAGTCAAAGTGTTTTCAAATTTGCATTTTGTAAAAAGGGTTTTGAGGTTTCAAAGCATCTTAATGATTGTAATTTTATTAAAAATTGGAGGTCCTAGGAAGAGAATAGCACAGATGATTTGTGGATGAATAATCAAGAGTTTACTGTAGTTGAAAAGGTTCCAGTGCCAAACATACACTCCCCAAATTGTAGTCAAACGAAGGAGCAATCATTCCTTATGCTAATGTGTGCAGCCCAATGTCAGAGAATAAAAAGAGCCACCCTGCTTTGTTCACCTCCTCTCTCTCTTTCTCACAAGTCTCTAGTTAAGTTCTTGGCTGAAGTTCACCGAGGAGTCCATGGATTCGTAATGGATGAGAATGGCAACCCTGTGGAGAAAGCCTCACTCAAGGTTAAAGGAAGGGATGTTGGATTCCAGACAACCAAGTATGGAGAGTTCTGGAGGATACTCTTGCCTGGAATGTACAAATTGGAGGTAAGAAGATTGTCCATTGATTTGCTGCTATCTATTGGCTCGATTTTATTCAGGCCTCTGATCCCTGTTCATTGACAGAACCCCTTCTGCCCAGTGTCAATATGTTGCCCTACATTTACAAAATACCATTTCCATTGACCTAAGTAATCTCAAATCATTTTTGCAATCCCTTATCTATCCAAAGATCAAAAAGTAAATTTTTAGCAGCCTCTTTCCAGAAATATGGCCACTTTGACATTCGTCTAGCTTATAAAAGAGTCAGTAAGATGTTAGAAAATGGAAATTGTTGATAAACAAATGGGGACATGTTAGTTGATTAGAGCACTAGCCCTCTGGACAGAGGGTCCTGGTTCGATTCCTCGGGGATGTCTCTGGGCATCCTTTGAGTCACCCAAGCTGGATAATTTTCTGGGTACCAGATTTTCCTGGGAAACCACAGATGGCACAGGGAAAGGAACCCCTATCACCCTCTTGATGTCTGAGTTTCACGTACTGCTGAGCTAATTGGGTGAGCTCTACCCTCACCTATCAAGCTAATATTATGGTTGATAACTGTAGATAAAAATACTACCTGAAGATACCTTGGAATGAGGAGTTAGAACAAACTTTGGATATTTCTCTATACTTAATTGTAGTATAAGTGCTTCCATCACATATGTGGAATGGTCAGGTAACTCAGTTTTTATAATTACTCAAGCTGTGATTTCACAAGGTTGAGCCTGATACTTCTGAAGGATACATTAAAATCTTTAAAAAATAATCTGGGAAAAATATAATGATCAAATCATGAATGAATATTTAATAAGGGAACAATCAACACTGCTTGTTGTTTAAATGAATAAATTGCCTTGACATCAAGCAATGTAAGGAAATCTTGTCAGTTTTTGTGAACATCTGTCTGATCAGCAATGAAGCTAAGAGAGACTTTGAACAAATGCTTAAAGGGTCGCTCCCTGGGGTTTATTAGAAGATCATGTGTTTAGAGTGGAAAAAATGCTATCCGAGTATAAAGTACATCTTGATGAAGTTTAATTGGTTAAAACCCCAAAGAACATGGCAGAAGTGTATGCCATGTGTGTACCATGACAACGGGTGATAGACCTTGTTACCCAAGCTCCTGACTTTGCTTCTTTACATTGATTAAGTATTATTTATGTAAGTATGGAATACTGTTTCCAGAGTACCTATATTTGAAGTTTTTTCTGCTTTTGTGGTTGAGATTCAGAAAGAACTGATTGTTTTGGTGAATTGGATAATACTTACATCATAAAAAAATGTGAATATTCAGATTATTATATTCATCTGCAAATTGTGATGAAAAATAGAACATTGTTAAACAACCTATGTATGTGAAAAATTCCAATACAAGTATATCAAGCGTAATAATCTTCGTATTAAACTTTTTAATAAAATCGATAAATTCGAAAAGAGCACTAGAAAAAGGAAACTTGGTGTAATAATCCATGCAGAGACTCTTTGATTAAGTCAACAGCCCATGTGCAAAATAGTCACCACCACTGGGTTCATCAAATCAGTCACTGCTTGGTGTGTGTGGTGGAGAATATCCACATTGTTATAAAATTCCAAGTTCCTATTCTGACTAATTTGGTCTTCTTCTGCATCTTTGGTTCTGCTGCTGTTGCTTTGCAAGAATTTTGTGAGATGACAACCTCAGAATCCTTGCCTCACCTTGCCTTGAATCAGCCCAATAGGCCAGATGTAGTGCCCTGCTGGGCACTACATCTGGCCTATTGGGCTGAGTCCCATGGTTGCTAAGACTCATGTCCCTGTTGTGTCTGTCATAAATTTATTGGGAAAAATAAATGAGGTGGCCTCCCATTGCCTTTTTCAGTAGTGTTTTTATCATGACACCATCACTTAATGTCTGCCCCACTGGGGTCCCTGTGGGCTTCCTTTCGTCTGGCTCCTAACCTTTGACCTATCAGGCATGGGTTACCCTACCAGGAGCAATTATCATTGCTACCACCAGCTTAGCTCTAAGGGGTCATCAGAATGCACCAGTCCTTCCACCATGCCAAGGTTATAGTCCATAGGGTAGGGGAAAGATTGATACAAAAACAAAAATAAATCATTATAAACATTAATACTGTGGAAAAATTAATTTAGCATTGAATAATAAAACAAGAAGAGTGGGAGAAATCAGTATTTATGAAATAATATCAGAACTGGCTCTATGGTGGCGAAAAATGGGTCCTATGATTGAAAGAAATGGCTAAAGAACAGCTGAGCAATACAAGATTCTTGAGAAAGATGAAAGGATCCTCCCAATTCTGTTGAGTCTTTGATGAAGACATATGATGGAAATAAGCATATGATTGAGGTTAGAGAATAGAGAGGAAAATGGAAACTCAACAGCATTTGAATTGATGACCCAAAGTTAGCGAAGCTAATAAAAACATTTGAAACTAGGAGAAAAGATGGTAGAGTCCTATTCAAAGATGCCAGCTACTCTATCTATGCAGTTGGAGCAGTTGACTTTCCCATTTTGTGCAGTGCAGAAGAAGAAAAAGAACAGCAATTTTGCCACCTGACACATTGAAAATACCAAATACCTCTGAATAGCAAGTCTTCATGGAAATTTTCTCATCTATACTTTAATGCATTTTCATCCTCTTTGAGTCTTTTCTAAATTTATAACATTTTTTGCACCTTCAAGCATGGGAATCCTCCTCAATGTAAGTTCAAAATTTAGGAAAACCAGGTTCAGGAAGCCCTACTTATGGTGTATTCGTATTTACTTCATGTTGGTATGATTGATTGTCACATCACATCCAAATATTCCAGAAGGACACAAATACAAATGCAATTGGAGTTTGAATGCAAAATGATTGTCACGAATAAAAGGGAAACAGTAAACAGGAGCAGTGACAGTGCGCATGAGAATAATATTATTTATCGACAGGGAGAGACATGAATTCATCCACGGAAGAGCATTGATGTTTGCACAGGAACTGATAAAGTTTACATTTAAGTGACGACAAAATATCTGATTCCCTTGGTTTTCTAGGTGATGCTTTCAGGGATTTGACACCTGCACAACAAGGGTTCTTATCAATCATAGCCGAGTTGTGAGTAGTTATCCTCAAGTAATGGCACCTTCTTGTGCCTATGCACATCTGCACATCAACATTGATTATCAAATTGAACACGGCTTTGTTTTGCTGTGCAAAAATCATAGCTTAGAAAATATATATGCGCATCCAGGGAATAGTTAAATAAACATGTGTAGAGTGAGGTGTATAGTAACTGCATGCCCTTGGGACTTAACCTAGGATTCTCACTGGCCATTTGCCTTGCAGCCTAAATAGGTGCATGGAATAATGAATGAGATGACTGCCCCCACAAAGCAGCCATTCCGTATTTCAGTCGACTATGATTGAATGCATTACAATGAACTGGGAGAGTCGCACCGAGATTGGCAGCAGGCTCAAAATTTTCCTCAGGAGGTCACAACCTGGGGCAACATTAGACATTATTTCATCAACACGAGTTGTACGTACTCGGTATGTACTTTGTTGTACGTACTTAATGGTAATCCCCTTTCAGTTGAAGCAATGAAAAAATACTTTCTTGAATTTTGCAATTAAAAATAAATGAAGGATGAGGCACTTGGAGCACAGTTTGATTATTTAGCCTGGTGTGGCCATGATTATTTTTCCTTATTTAGTTGTGCTTGCATATTTGTATTTATTATTATAATGAATTTTTATGGCACTTATTTTTACATTTCCTCATGAAAGGTCTATGCAGAGGGCTACATTCCACGTGAGATGGAATTTGGTGTTGTGGAACAACATCCCACACTACTCAATGTGACATTACACCCATCCAAGGTACGTGTGTATCCGCCAGTATACCATGGTATGAGGCAGAAGGGAACAAGAAAGCATGTGGCATCAAGTGGTGGTGGTGGTGATGGCGATGGTGTTGGTGATGGTGACGTGTATCGTTTGGACAATCATGGTGCCAAGCAGGGGGATGAGGGTGGTGGAAGTGGGGGTGGGGTGGAGGGGGGTGGGCCATATGCCTTTTACAGCCCAGGGCCAGATGACTCGACGTTTGTGCCGACGTATGAGGTGGGCGTTTGGGGCGTGCGCAGGGAGGAGGAGGAGGAGTTCCGGATCAGGGTTGCTTCCTTCACCCCTGGCAACCGAGGAGGGCGCAGGGGGGGCAGTGTGGGTTGCTCAGAGCATCGACATGCGGTGCTGCCCCTCCTGCCAGCCTCTTTCCTCCTCCTCCCCTTGTTGAAAAGCCACCTGGCACCCCCCTGAGCACTCCCTTGTAAGGTGCCATGCATGCCCGCCGGCAGGCAGTTGCCACGATTGGTCTCTCCTGAAATGCAGGGCATGGTGGTTAATTTGGATCCCCCACTGGGAAGATGCACGGCCAGTGGAGCGGTCCCTTCTTTGGTGCTCTGGCACCTCTGTGCTTTGGATGACTGCGCACTGGAAGTGGCAGCATGCTGGTACACGCATGGTGGTTATATAACTCAAAAGTCACCAAGTTCAGGTTGTGGGTGGTACTTAGTAATACAGAAGTCACTAAACCGCTTATTTTAATGAACGAATGTACCTGTGTGCACAGGCAATGGCAATGATGGGAGTGTTGGGAAGAACAAGGGACCAATGTGACATTGTCATAACTGATTCATTCACCTTTGTCTGAACTTACCACACATTCGCCAATGTGATGTAGAAAATGAGCAACAACCCTTTTAAGTACAAATATTCTAAAATGGAAGCCTTCCATGAGTTTTCAATAAGATAAAAAAAAATAATAGTTGACCAATATTTCTGACCAATTTATTTTTTACTCTTCAAAAGCTTTTATGAAGTGAATTAGACATAGATGGAAGTTTATAGGACTAAATTTGAAAAAATTGAAGTTTTCCCTCAATCCATTGAAATGTTTTGGCCCAACACTGTGCCTGTTAGATCTTTGCACCACCAATGTATCAGTCATTTATGATGAACCACAAAGTGATTTATGGATTTATAAAGTTAATACACCGGCATACAAAGTAGACCTTACATTAGAATTCTCACTGTAATTGGAATATAGTCACTCCTATGGCATTTTTAACCCACAAGTTTCAGCACAACTCCACCAGTATCTATTTTAAATATTCATATTGTGCCTTGAATACCTACCTTATTGATTCATAGAGAGAGTGTGGGGAAAGCTCTTGATTTTCATAGTTCCTGTTGAGTCTAATCAAATCTAATCATAATGCTGGGAGTAGTGATTATTTTTCATGAAGGAAGCTTACTATCCATTTTGCTTTCAATGCCGCAGTATCAGTTCCCTTTTAAAAATTTCTTGTTGTACTGTTGATGAAATAAGCCAAAACACCAAGTATATATTAGGGATACTATTTTAGTACATGATTGTTCCGAAGATTCCAAAGATTCCAAAGATTCTAAAGAGCAATAATCACTGTATGAAGCATCAGGTTACCTGCATGTGATTTCAGTAATTAAAAGTAAATTGTAAATTTTCTTGTAGATGGATTCATGTGTTTGACCGAAAAAGCGCTGGAATTTATACGTATTTGTGGTGTGAAATCATGAATTTCTCCCAATTCATGATAATGCAGACATTCTTGACCCAAAGAAATGTGCATCATTTCGTTGGTAAACAGCATTGTGATTTAGAAGCAATAATAATTGAATAACATATAGTTACTGCATAATTACAACTAATTTCCCAAAATACTATTAATATTTTTATGAAATGCAATTATTCCCTTTTAAATATTGAAATATTATAAGACATAGTGTCCTGCCTACGATAAACCTCGTAGACCTACTGTCCTAAAGGCTTTATTGCATAAATAGAAGGGTAGATACTATTTTACTTAATTGCTGAGGACAATCCAAGGAAATGTGCTAACTTAATTATATGTTGAAAAATGTAATTAACTTTTTATTTGATCTTTTTGTGATGAAATACCTCAGAAGTTTACTCATTCTACTCATACTATTTCATTGGCATGTGCCTACCTTCCTTGAGTATGGATTTCACGTGAATTTGCATGTTTTGGTCTTTTAACTTCACAAATTCTCTGTAAAATGAGGCAGAATGTTATCTTAATGTTCAGTAAATAAATGTCATTGTGATATACATTTAATGGTTTTTATGTGGACGAGAAAAACTATAGCTATAAATGTGATGCAATAAACATTGTGATAAATCTAATGGTAAAAAAAATAAATATGTTAAGTTGTTGTGATTTCTGTCCAACTGCTGGTTCAAATTTTATTGTGATTGATTTCAAATGCATGAAATGTAATTCCAGTAGTGGGATGGACAGAGTTGTAAGCACCTAGGAAGTTGGGTGATGGCTCTCTCTCTCTCTCTGTTCAAAACTTCATTTCAACCTTTCAATGACAAACCAAAATTAGTAGGGTCCTGTAAACTGAGAAATCTGCCATGCAAAGAATAAATTAACACTTATTTTCATGATTTAGACCCGTTAAACTTTTTATCCTGTTGTGGTGTGCCAAGTGAATGCTGCAGAAATGTTGATGGAAATAACATTTGAGAATAGCTATTTTGATAAAACTTCAGTTTTGTATGATGCCACTAATTTTAACAGCTATGACCTGACATAGGTACCCAGGTCTTGTTTTTGCAATTGCAGTTTTGTTTGATCAAATATTGACATGCCTCCCGAGACATTTTTAAATCTATGTAGAAATAAGAAGATTATTTGAAGCAGAAATAAAATCTGAACAAATCTTCCATCTTTATTTTATATCTTTAATCTTAAATACATTACCTTAATGGAAATGAAAATTTTATGGAGTGCAAAAAAGGTTGTGTCAAGTAGTACTGATGCTGATGTGCAGTGTTAAATGTTTTTGCTGTTTTTTTTATACAGTAAACTCTGGATTATCCATAGGTGGAACATTATCCATGCTACTCTCTTTCTCATCCCAGTACTTTGAAATTTTAATAAAATGACAACAATTGCAAAGATGATTAATTGCTTTCAAGGTTTGATGTACTATGAAAGAAAACAAATACAAGTTTGAAATGCATGGGTATCCTAAAAGGTTTATAAGTTGACAAAATGAAAGATATTCTACCATATTTAATGTTTTAATGTAAACATTGTTGTATTATCCCAACTTTCCTATCGTTTCCCTCACTAGCTCTGAGAGTTTCCCTCACTAGCTGCAACGTGTATACGTGTGCTTGTGATGTTTTACGACGTGTATTGCAAACCAACACATACCAGCAAATACACACATCATGATTCGTTTACACACATGGCAGTCACAAACTGGGCACCTTCCATGCTCTTGTACACAGATCAGGTAATATTCCACTGAATAGAAACAACTATTTCAAAGAATTAAAGAACATCAAACTTATTGCTATTCAAAATGGCTTTAAAGAGTCAATTATTGACAACCTAGTAAAAGAGCACAAACATAAAAAACTGGTTCAAAACATAACCACCCTCACACAGCATAAAACCCCTCGGTACATCAAACTTCCGTTCCACCCACAATTAACAAAAGGGCTTGGAAAGATTTTTAAAACCGTTGACACTAATATATCATTCAGCAGCAACAACAAACTAAAACATCTATTAGGTAATGCTAAGGACAAAATCGAAGCCTCAAATAAGTCCGGCATTTACAAAATAAATTGCTCCTCTTGCGATTCAACTTACATCGGCCAGACGCGGAGGAATATTAAAACTAGATTCAAAGAACATATGGCCCATTTCAGATACAACAGGTCAGATAAATCGAGCATTGCCCTACACTTACTCAAGGAAGACCATCAAACATCAGAAAAGGAACTGAAAGTGATCAAACAGACTCCCAACCACCATTTGGACGCATATGAAAGCATTTTTATACAAAAATTCAAAAATGTTGTTTTTAATAACGATAAAGGGCCAATTCCATTCTCTTCACTTCATTCCTTTTTGAAGTGATTTCTTCCCCAGTTTTCAAACAAATTTCCATCGGACTAAGCTCTCCCCCCCCCCCCCGCCCCCCACTTCCCTTTCATAGTCCGTTCCCCGGATACCTTTCACTTCCCCCCCACCTTCCTCCCTCCCCCCCTTCCTCTTTACCAATACGTTTAAAGTACTCCTCCCCTTTCCATCTTCCCACTATTTCGATTGGTGCCCCAACTCCCACAGTTTCTATATATATTTGATGTTTGTCTTCGGTTGTTTACTTTCAACCATGTGCTGGAGGTGTTTTCCCTTTGCTTCGCTGAAGAGCGCCACATTGTGGCCGAAACACGTGTGTTAGATGCATATCCTCATTTGCGCTCTATACCTGTGTATAGATTCTCCCAGAAGCTGTGCCCTTTTGAGTGTGTGTGTGTTTCTTGAGTGCTTGTGTGTGTGTGATTGGTCTCTGCCAATCACAAAGTGTGTGCTTGAGAATATCCTCGAATCTTTTACCGGGGTCTTCTCTACAGCCTCGTGAAGGATTCCATCTCCATCTGAAATTCTTTAACGGGGTCTCACAGCCTCGTGAAGGATTCCAGTCAGGATAGTGTGCGTGTGGCTGTGTGTTGGTCCCTGACGCGGATTAATTTCCCTTACACCACCACAGAGGGGATTCTGGTCGAGAGGTTGTGGTTGGTCCCTGACGTGATTCCCGTTAAACCAACATAACAATTGGTCTGACGAGAGATTGGCAACTAATTATTACGGCCATTGGAGTTTCTTCCCCCCCCCCTCTTATTTTAACTGAGAGGCCATAGAGCTCATTATTTCTTGCTAAAGGTGCCTAGTATGTGTTTACTAATATGTTATAAACCCAAACTAGTTGACTGATTCCTAAGTACCCATGTTTTGTGAATACATATTTTGATAATATTCAATTGATTAAATTAAATAATTTAATTAATAAAAAAATTTTAGCTCCTCTTTATTTAAGCTATGCCAAATATGGTGCATGACAATAATGCTTTTGCCTCAATGCTAAGTATAACTAATAAGGGAAATGTATGCACAAACATTTATGCTACATATGTGTATAAACTTTAGTGAATGGTGCCAACCTAACTCTGATGCCAACCTAATTCTGATGCCATCCTTACATGCAAGGGTAATTTATTGATATTTGTCTGATTTTAGTTTATCATTCATCAGTGATGATTGTGTCTGAACGAGAGGTGTGTATCATTCCTTTGACGGATTTATAAATGGACGACTAAAGCTGGAGTGTATTAAACATTTTGACACCAATTCATTCAATCAAGGGGTGTTGTCTTAAGAACCATGCCTAACTTTTAATGGGATTATCAATTGTAACATCATTGTTTGGCAAAATTCTTATTAGTTGTAGCTTTTCTAGCACAAAAATATTTTCAATCCTTCTTTCTCAAGATTAAATGAAGGCTCCATTTAAAATGATAGCAAGACTGCACTTAGAGCAAGGGCTTCAGTTTGCTACTTTTTCAAATGAAAACAAAGTGGATTCTGTGATGCGTAAGGCATAGAGAGTGGTTCATTGGGTAACTAAGAATTTAAAAGGAAGCAGTGTGGTAACTAAAGAAAAAGCCAACGAGGTCAAGGTTTGCCCCCTCCTGGAATACTCGTCCATAGTATGGGGCGCATATGAGGTGAGAGTTTAAAAAGATAGAAAGAGTGGGGATCGGGATGGTGCAGTGGCAAGTGCACTGGCCTCCCACCCAGAGGTCCTGAGGTCGAATCCTGGAGACATCAGTTTTTTCAGTGGTATCCCGATCCCTCCTTGAGGTGCTTCATGGAGAACACTTAAGAGTGAGTACGCCGTCCGTTGGATGGGACGCCAAACTGTGTTACCCCTTGGCGCTTTTTGTCGAGAGTAGGCTGATGTCGGCGCCGGGTTTCTCTCCGCCCTTCCTCCTTCCCCATCCATCCCCAATGGTGCAAATAACCTCTGCTCTCAGCGGCCGCCTCCCATGATAATAATGGCTGCTACTACTACGATAGAAAGAGTGCAACGGAAGGAAGGCAGATGGGTAGGTGGGTGCAAAACTCGGCGGACCGGACATGTTGGGTGTTCTGAAATGGGAGAGTTTGCAAAATAGGATGAAGAGGAGTAGGTCTGGTGCAATTGAAATAATAGTTAAAGATGACAAAGCATGGGAAGATTTGAGGAAGGAAATAGAAAAACCAAATCGTAATGGGAAAATGACCACAGTTGTAAAATAAAAGTGACACCAAAGCAAATAGAGAAAGTTTTCATTTTCAAATGGAAGTGTAGCGGACGGGAGAGTCGTTTGATCCCTGAAGAGCAAACGTTAGGACCGACCGGGTGCGATGTTGGTTTGTGAGTGACGTGGATGGAGTGAGGAGTGTTTGACGGTGAGAGTGGGTACGGTGTTGGATGGCGAGTGATAGCGAGGGATTACTTACTTTGCATTTTCCTTCATTACCTGCATGGCAGTTTAGTTTTGGTTTTGTTAGTGATTGTGTGAATCTATTTAATGATCCCTTTCGTTGTTGTTCTGTTTAAAAGTAATTGTGATTCCAGGGACTTGTGCACTACATAACAATGTCTGTTTTGGCATGTTTTAATTATTAATAATAATTAGGCTATAGTCACTTTTATAACCATGAATGATATCATTTGCAATTTGTATTTTTTGTTGTTCTTCATAGTTCATATATCAGGTTTATTTTGTGTCCATCAAAGGTGACCAAATGAGAAACTAATTTTTCATTATTTTTGGATTCATCTATACTAATTTTTAAGTTAATTTTACTGATTTTTATTCAATATAAGTGTCACTTTTACTTGCATACATATTTAAATGAATTACCTTTGCATTTTAATAGAGCTGCAGTGTAGAGAAGATGTGTACGTCTTATTAAGCATGCTGTCTTTTTTATTTTGTGGTTTTAATTGTTCTGATATGGACCAAATTTGTACATAATAAATCCTGTTCTTTCAGCCAATGCATACTGAGGAAGTAGCATTTAGTAGACCTGTGGTTGATGGATCAATAGTCTTCCCAAAATAACTAGCAAACATTCTAATCCTGTGGTGTATTGTAAGTACATACTACCTTCCTACATAAAAACTCTTTCTTGAATTATGATCTAAAATTTTTGGTGATGGTGATATAAACTTTACTTCTATCCTGTTCTTTTCCAAAACTGGCCAACATGATTGTACACATCTTATTTTTTCATTTTTGGTAGTTCAAAAACATGTTTGATTTTTACATCAGGTAGCAAAGAAAGTGAGCAGTCGTTATAGTGTATGTGTGGTTACCTATTTCATTATTAATGCCAATATATAAAATCAAACAGACCACAACTGTTCAAGGAAATTATTTTCATAGCTTAAAAAGTGTGACACACAAATGGACTCGGGAATATGCGCAAACCATCCTCCAAAAATGTTGAATCTTTATGATTTAAAAAAATGATAGACACTCTTGAAGAAGGCTTTTCTGCCCGGACATATCTGGTGGCCTGTGTGCCCTTGACGAGCCACCCTTGACTTTTCATACGGTGGTGCTTCATGGCCCCAGGGTCAGCATGAAACCCATACCTGAGCTGACGCACAATCTTGGGTTAGCAGGTGGGCCTATCAACCCTCCTAGTAACGTGACTGGGAATTGAAGTTCTCTAATTTAGCCTAGTTTTTGTGGAAAATAATCTAATAAATCTGCACCAATTTTACAGAGGTCAGACAACTTTTACCGGCCATCCCAGCATTCCGTTGCCTATTACCACCGGCAGCCATCCCAGCCGGCGCCCTCCGGCGGAGGTGGCATGGGAAGCATTTTCACCACGCTCTCCAGTGGATTCACAAGTCTCATGGGTCAAATATTTGGCTAGTGTGATAAAGGAGCCTCATATATTTAATTGCATGCAATATCTGTCCGCCCCCACCCTCCCTCCCTCCTGCAAGCACCCTTCAAACCTCCAGCAAGTGGAAGAAGTGAACTGCCAGCACAGAGATAATATGGTAGAGATGCATTCACTGCTCTGGAAATGATGGCCCCGCACAAAGTGCTGGGCACTCCCTAATTATATGACTAGTAATACATTCAATGTGTGCAAGTACTTGGCCACTGGGCCCTGTGACTCATCCCTTTAGCTTCGGGGATATCTTGCCCTGTCAAAACCCATTTTAGGTGCCTTTTATCACCAGTGTGTCTGTCTCTCATATGAAAGACTCATTTCATGGTGATCCATTGTTAACCCAGGAGAGTTTGTAATAATTTACCCAAAGGCATCATTCAGTGAGAAGTTCTCTCCACAATGTTATGGAGGAATTTTCCCGCTGTGAATTTCCAATGTATTTTGTTGAAATTTTACATAACTAAAATGAAGCAATACCTTATGTAAGTTAATTTTTATGTATGCAGTTGTTATTGCATACAAGAGAGGGAAGTTCCTATGTTGCTAAAGTATTTGTAAATTTTTTTTAACTAATACATCTACAGCATAATCCAATAGATGCATGTGTGGTCAGAAGTGATTACATGCACATTAGAGAGTCATAAATATTTTATTTTTCTTTAATTCTCTGAGAATGTGCAAGAAATATTTCATAGGGATATTTTTATTTCTATATGGTAAAATTATAATTCAGGTTACTAACTGCTAATTTAGAGGTACAATTTGAGGAGGAAATGTGAGCATTTCAAAAGTACTCTACTGCAAATCAGAAAAAATGGATTGCAAGTAGCTGAGGACACTATTGATACGCTACGTATGGATAACTAATGTCATCACAAGGTTGGTGGTTGTTAGAGGTGATTCCAGCAAAATTTAAGTTGTTCTTATCATAAAATTAAATTTTTGTATGGATTTTGGTGGTTCATGTGAAGAAATATTTCCAAGTTGTTAGTTGTTCACAAAAATTTCAACTGTATTTAACAATGAAAATGTTTTAATTGAAGTCATGCATCAGTATTTTGCTTGTAAACACATGATGTTTCATGTATTTTGCCCTTGAATCACTCAATAAAAATATTCAGCTTTAAATGAAAACTGATGATGAGAATGAAAACAGAAGAATACCATGTCAGAGTAATTATTAATTGATTAAATGTATGTACCTCTATGCTTAATTAGAATGGCTCATGCTTGGAGCAGTTATCCTGATATCACTTGAAAAGAGTGGTGATGACAGGGGTATGGCAGCTAAAGGATTTGGGAAGAGATGAAATAATTCATTACTGCTCTCAAGCACAGTAACCTGCCCTTGATATGGACCACGAGGAAGGTCTCATTTGTTGATATTTTTATTAAATGCCAGGTTTTTCTACATTTCAAGTTTTGCTGTAGACCATAACAAGTTTCATCAAATATTTTCATCATAATTGCCACCCTTCCTTATCAACACACATTATTTTGTCATTTTTAATTTACTTGAGAAATATAAAAATTAAAATACGAGGGTCATCCGGAAAGTAGTACCCGTTCGTGAAATAAAGACACAAAAGTAAATATTAACAAACATAAAAAATTTTATTTGAAAGAGGATACTTTAAACTACTTCTCAACATAATCTCCAAGCAAATTAAGGCATTTGTCATAACGTGTGACAAGTTTCTGTATTCCTGCTGCATAGTCCTTCGCCGCCAGCTCATTGAGATACGCGAGGGACCCATCTTGCACAAATTTTTGCATAATGCAGATGGTGTTTAACAATTTCATGAACAATTGTTCGAGAAACATTGGGAAAATGCTCACAGATGTCATCAATTGTGACGCGCCGATCGTTCCTCACGAATTCGTCAACTGAGCTCACCAGTTGGTCTGTAATGACAGACGGTCTCCCCGAACGCTCATCGTCGTGTGTGTTCCCCCTCCCCATGTTGAAGTTGCGACACCACCGCCGAACAGACGACTCGTCCATTACATTGTCTCCATACACCTCCTTTAATTGGCGATGAATATCACATGGGCGAACGTTTCTTGCATTGAGGAATTTAATCACTGCCCTCACTTCACAACTGGCGGCGTTCTCAATTTTTTTAAACATTGTAAACAATCACAGAAACAACACAGGCAATGCTAGCGTCACGCAACTTGGCTCAGAGAAGGCAGACAAGCCACTGAAGCTATCTGACCTCGTCCAGCGGCTACTCGCGTCGTCAGCACTTCATGCGGCACGAACGGGTACTACTTTCCGGATGACCCTCGTATCAATTATTTAGTTTTCTATTGTTTATGTGCATTTTCTAATGATGGTGGCTATGGTATTTTGCTTTGGCTGTTTAAAATTCCAAATGCCACAATGCTTGTACAATACAAGGGGGTAACCTAAAGTTTTAATCATGAATGCCTGAAAAAATAATTGTTAGAGGCACTTCATTTTCATTTGTTATTCTTAAGACTTGTTTGTCTACATAGTCACTATCCAGAGTTGAGCATTTCTCCTAGCGCTTCATGACCTTTCCAAGGCCATCATTGTAAAACTCAGCAGATTGCAATGTCACAAACTTTGTGCAAACTGAATCCCAATTGCTCTGCCTCCTGAATGACGTTATTTGTGTTGGCCAATCCCCGACCCTACTATGAGTTTTTGAGTAGCGGGAATAAGAAAAGTTGCTTGGGGCAAGATTCGGAGACTATGAAATATGTGGAAAAATTTCTGAGCCACATTACTTTAGCAGTCTCACAATTTGCGAGCCTCTATCTTCTTCATATAGTGAGTTACTTCACTTTATGGCTACATGAAACTAAACAAATCAATATTAATATCTGTAATTTACAACAGCGTGTAAGTTATTATTTTATAATTATTAGGTAATCTACCAGCTCTTCCCATGCCTCTTTAATCATTTCCTCTGCATACAGGTTGAACACCAACGGTGATAATGGGCAACCCCGCCTTACACCTCTTCCTAACACTGCCCATCCGGACTCCCCGTTCCCCACCCACAACTGAGCAGTCTGAGACATGTACAGGTTGCGGATTAGCCTCCTTTCCCTCCAATCTATTCCTATTTTCTGCAATATACTCATTAGTTTTTCCTAATCCCACTCTATCAAACGCCTCTTCGAAATCTGCGATATAGGCAAACACGACTTGATTGTATTCCATAATCCTCTCGATTAGTGATCTCATTACTGCAATGGCATCACGTGTACCTCTCCCCTTCCTAAACCCAAACTGATCATCCCCTAAGTAATCATTTGCCCGCCTCTATATCCTTTTGTTTATGATCCTGAGAACAACTTTAACTACCTGGGAAATCAAACTTATTGTCCTGTAGTCCTCACATGATGTAGCCTTTACCTTTTTCGGAATAGTAACTAACACTGATCTCACAAAGTCTTCCGGCCAGATTCCTTCTTCATAGATACTACGAATCAGCCCATATAGCCTCTTCCTCCTACATTTTCCTAAACATTTCAGTAGTTCCGCAGGAATGTTATCCACCCCCACGGCCTTATTTAGTTTCATCTCCCTTAATGCCCTTTCTATCTCATTGTCTAGTATGCCTGGACCTAAGCTATCTTTCTCTACGTCATGTTCCTTTTCTATGTCTAACTTTGTTGGTCTAAGTTCTTTACTATATAGTTCTTTTATATATCCCTTCCATCTCCCTTGGATCTTTCCTGTGTCAACTATTATCTTACCCGCCTTATCTCTAACTGTTAGCATAGATCTTCCTTTCTTACTTCCCGATAAAGATTTAACTCTGCTGTACAGTTCTTTTGCTTTATTTGTTGCCCGCCTCAATTTATTGTTCAACTCTTTGTACTTCATTTTCCCTAACTCTGTGTTTACATTCTTCCATTTTCTCCTCTCATCCATCTTTGTAATCATCTCATCCGTGATCCATGTTTTTCTAGTCCTTTTAGCGTTAACGGTTCCAATAGTGTCTTTTGCAGCTTTCGATAACCTTTTCTTGATACTTTCCCATTTTTCTTCGATAGTACTTAGCTCTTTACCATCCTCCATGATTTCCTCTACCGCCTGTTTATATTCCTTCCTTTTCAAACCATTTAATGCTTCTACATTCCATTTTCTAACTCGCCGCCCCTGCCTTATCTTTCTGAAACGAATGCTACATTTCATAACAACTAAATTGTGGTCAGAGTCTGCATCCGCTCCCGGGAAGCTGTGGGAATTTATCACACTGTTCCTTAACCTGAGTCTAACCAGAATATAATCTAGCTGATAACTTTCTGAGTCACCTGGCATTTTCCATGTATATCTGCGTCTTTTGTGGTGTCTAAACCAAGTGTTGGTGATGACTAACCCCTGTCTCGTGCAGAACTAAACTGCTTTCTCCCCGCGGTCATTCCTCGTGCCTAAACCGTAGTCCCCCACCTCATCACCATCTCTTCCTTCGCCTACCGTCGCATTCCAATCTCCCATCGCTATCAAATGTTTCCCTGCAGGAACACACGCGATCGTGTCCTCTAACTGATCGTATATCCTATCGACCTCTTCTTCCTTATGGTTGCTCGGTGGCATGTATACCTGAATAATAACTAAGTTCGTCGGTTGTGCTTTTATCTCCACTATTGATATTCTATCCGTTACCTGTTCTATGTTGACTATGCTTCTTCCTACCTCTTCATTTAATCCTTTGCCCTTGTTGGCCCTTGTCCCCGCCGCTGTATATTATTCTATAAGTATCACTCCAGTAATCCCCGCTATCCTTCCGTCCATATATATATATATATATATAGCCATAAACCCTGTAATCAACATATATACGAGGGTCATCCGGAAAGTAGTACCCGTTCGTGCCGCATGAAGTGCTGACGACGCGAGTAGCCGCTGGACGAGGTCAGATAGCTTCAGTGGCTTGTCTGCCTTCTCTGAGCCAAGTTGCGTGACGCTAGCATTGCCTGTGTTGTTTCTGTGATTGTTTACAATGTTTAAAAAAATTGAGAACGCCGCCAGTTGTGAAGTGAGGGCAGTGATTAAATTCCTCAATGCAAGAAACGTTCGCCCATGTGATATTCATCGCCAATTAAAGGAGGTGTATGGAGACAATGTAATGGACGAGTCGTCTGTTCGGCGGTGGTGTCGCAACTTCAACATGGGGAGGGGGAACACACACGACGATGAGCGTTCGGGGAGACCGTCTGTCATTACAGACCAACTGGTGAGCTCAGTTGACGAATTCGTGAGGAACGATCGGCGCGTCACAATTGATGACATCTGTGAGCATTTTCCCAATGTTTCTCGAACAATTGTTCATGAAATTGTTAAACACCATCTGCATTATGCAAAAATTTGTGCAAGATGGGTCCCTCGCGTATCTCAATGAGCTGGCGGCGAAGGACTATGCAGCAGGAATACAGAAACTTGTCACACGTTATGACAAATGCCTTAATTTGCTTGGAGATTATGTTGAGAAGTAGTTTAAAGTATCCTCTTTCAAATAAAATTTTTTATGTTTGTTAATATTTACTTTTGTGTCTTTATTTCACGAACGGGTACTACTTTCCGGATGACCCTCGTGTGTGTGTGTGTGTGTGTGTGTGTGTGTGTGTGTGTATATATATATATATATATATATATATATATATATATATATATATATATATATATATGTATATATATATAGCCAGCGCATTATGATTTGCAGCAGCACCACATCCCAAATATATTTTAGTAGGTATGGCAACTAGAAACATGTTGCAATATTTTCTGAGTTGATTCCTTTGAAGGTAGCATTTCAATTAACAAACACTAGTGGGAGATATTTTGTATAAGCAAGAGGGGCTTGGTGCATCGAGCACAAGTCTTGCGAGCAATAATGAGCCAAGGTAATAATGGTAGCCACCCTTGGGAGTAAGGAATTATGGGGAATATAACTGCTGTGACCTATGTTTAAACTGCAATTTATATGCTCACAAAAATAGTAGAAACACCCAATTAGAATCCATGATTAGTGTACAGAATTACTGAAATAAGGAAATGCATATCATGAAAAAGGGAATATTTGGATGAAATAAATTTGCATTTTTTGATAAATTGGAACTAATCAATTATTTATCATTAGAACTAGTTACTTACTATTGATTTTATTTATTTTAGTCATTAGGCACCTACCTAAATTAAAACAACAGTGTATACATTGAGCCTGGTTCATATAAGTTTGCTGAGCAGATAAGTAAATTTGTCACATTTGACATAATGTTTAAAAAAAACCTTTGAGGCAGCTAGAACCCAGAAAATTTGAAAAAAGACTCTGAGAAGTCAACCTTGTTTTTGATAGGGAACACTGCAAGCAATATCAATCATTCTCTTTTACTCCAAAAATAAATGCATCTGTTTTTGTGAGCTTGAAACTTGAAAAGAGCAGCCTCTTCACTTGTTCCAGTTACCTACAATGGCAATGTGAGGATTCATTATGCATATGGTTAGGATATTAATAGAAGTGTTGAAAAATATGCCAATAAAAGTTCTGCAATTCAAAGGTATCAAAAAAAATTAATCATATGTTGAAAGGGGGTAAGTGTATTGATGCATGATTTTTGATATTATAATGACATCCGCTCTTTTTTATATTAAACAATTGTCACCTTTCAACTTTTTTGGCATAGATGGGGATATATTGGACACCCTTGGTCAAAATCAAGAGATTGAGCTAAACTCTAATTGAATTTTGGCAGGTAGAGATATTTCCCAGTGTGCCATGAGTATCAATAGATTAAACCCGATCATTCAGCACGTCTCTCTCACCTCATCATACCTAGAATATATATATATATATATATATATATATATATATATATATATATATATATATATATATATATATATATATATATATATATATATATTCCATTTATCCATATTTCAAAAACCTCCAGTCTACACCTATCCTCCTGCTTCAATGACCACGTTTCCGCACCGTACATAGCTACGCTCCATATCAAAGTTTTTACTAGTCTTTTCTTAACATCCTTACTCAAAGTCCCTGTCATCAACTCCCTCCTCCTTGTGAAAGCCTCTTCGCCTAGCGCAATTCTTCTCCTTACGTCCCTACTACTTTGACCGTGTTGGTCAAAGTAGTAGGGACGTACAGAGAAGAATTGCGCTAGGCAAAGAGGCTTTCACAAGCAGGAGGGAGTTGATGACAGGGACTTTGAGTAAGGATGTTAAGAAAAGACTCGTAAAAACTTTGATATGGAGCGTAGCTATGTATGGTGTGGAAACGTGGTCATTGAAGCAGGAGGATAGACGTAGACTGGAGGCTTTTGAAATGTGGGTGTGGAGAAGAATGGAGAAGGTGAAATGGACAGAGAAGAAAACAAATGAGGAAGTACTTGGTATGGTGGGCGAAGAGGAGGGTTTGTTGAGAGCAATCCTATGGAGGCGGGAAAAGTGGATGAAGGGTGTATTGACCGGCAGTGGGATGTTGAAGACTGTGATAGAGGGTAGAATGTTGGGCAAAAGAGGAAAGGGAAGGAACAGGATAGGGATGTTGGACGGGATGAAGGGAGGAAGAAAGTACTCAGAGATGAAGAGGGACCTGATATAGAGTAGGATGATGGATTTTGTGTTTTGTTAGGAGTAATAAAATATTTTTTGGTAGTTGTGTCCATCCAAAAACCTACCTTAACCGGTAGATTAACTTAAAAAAAAATATATATATATATTTTAATATTGGTATTTATAGCAAATACAAATAAGTAAAGGTTACCTTGACTCATGAAGCTGTTTGAAACGAATTCATCAGTAAATTAGGAAAATATAATGCCGCAAAATATATACAGGTCACAAAAATATTATCTGAAGAAATAAACACCAAAAATGCAGTTTTATCCATCCTTTACAGAACTTCGACGTTGTACATTATAGCAGTAGATCTTTAGCAGAACGTCAACAGCCCAATGTAACCAGTGCTAACCCTGAATAGGTCGGAATACACATGCGGATGAATATTATTAACAATATTTAAAAAATTTGTATGCCTAACAATTACTTTTGTGATAGGTAACATGGTAAAGAGTAATTCTATTGCTCAATAATTGTTGGTAAATCAAATTTGAAACTGCCTCTCTCTACTTCACCAATCATAGGCATATCGACCTATGAGATAGCAGATAGCCCCGACATCTATAGGGGGAAATGGGTAGTTTTCAGATGAAGGAAGCCCTGCGTGTCTTCAGATTGTGGCGGCAAACCGTTTTCCGGTGGTTGGTTTGGTCATAGGTGATGTTGTGTTGGTGACGTACAGGCAGTTTCTTTTAGCTGAGTAAAAATGCCCGAACTGGAAACAGCCAAAACCAATCTGCCTTGGTAAGAGTTCCATGTTGTCTTTACTTTATGTGATGCTGAGGTTTTCTTTGCTTGTTTATTGCCTTGAAAGGTTAATTAATCTGTAAGTAAAATTATATCGTGAATTCAACTTAGTGAAAAAAATCATCCTATAGTGTTTAAAAACAGTGCCATTTTTGAAGTTTTAGTGAAATAATTTCAATCGTCTTTCTAAAGTTAGTAAATTGTTTTGGATGATGAACATAGTGAAGTGGAAAAAGTACATTTTTTTTTTGTTATATTTCTCTGTAACCATATCGCGCCTGAATATTCCAAAATTTACGTATAAAATAGCAGATTTTTAGGCGTTATTTGCATTTTTGATTCGAAAGCTATACGTATTGAAACATTTTAAAGCCTTAACTAATAGTTATATTCACGTTTTCATGAAAGGGTAGAAAAGTATCGTCCCAAGGGACTAGATGAGCTGATATCGCATGCTGATGTTGTGCGAACACGTACGTATTTATTTACATCGTAGCTGCCTGTAGCCGTTGTCAAAGTTATGGAAATCAAATTGGTATATTCTTGTTATAGTGGACAAATTTATGAATGATGAGCAATTACCACACCTACTTTTTTACGGCCCTCCGGGCACGGGGAAGACCTCTACCATATTGGCGTGTGCCAAAAAGATGTATTCTCCCAGTAAGCTAAACTCTATGGTGAGTAAAAAACCTAGTAGAATGGTAATATATTTAATATCTACTCTATTTTTTAATCGATGTCTTTAGTTTTCATTACTTGGTCACGAACCAAAACAGATACCGCAGAACAGTAATAATACTCGGAACAAAAATGTTAGAGTAACCATTAACATATTCATGAACGTATTACTTAAATGCCAATTCACAGTGCCAGTCTCAAGAAATTCATTGGTTGAGTAACAAAAGTTCGGTTAATAGCAGTAGTACAGTTTTTGTTTCAAATGATGAAATATTAGTGCTTTATGCAAAACATGGTTGTTAAGTAAGTGATACATTTCAAAGAACCCTGTTTATTAGCTAAATTAAAATATGATAATTCATTGCAAGTTGTGTCTGGTTTTGTAATTTTATGCAGTTGATCTTATCAAGAGGCTATTTACATTTTCTTTTATATCTTATTTTATTTCTGTTTTGCTTTAATCTCTACAAGTAATATTTTGAATCTGTTGCTTGCTCTATGTTGACTACATTCGTCTTACCTTATTAAGCAATATTACGGCAACCCCTCCCTGGCTCTTGTTCCCTCTGCTGTATATTACTCTGATCATCCCCACCATCCTTTCATTTGACCTTGCATAGACCTAAAATATCTATACTTCCCCGTTCCATCTCTTGCTCTATATTTTCTAACTTTTCTGTCTTCAACATTGTCATAACATTCCAAATACCTGTTTTTAACTAAATTGGTCTTCTTCAGTGTCTTCTGTCCTATCGCTGTCTGTAAAAATCTTTCCAATGTTTTTCTGAGATGACCACCGCGGTAGCATTATTTATTGCCCTTAGCCTTGTTTATTACAGGTTTTGGAACTTAATGCTTCAGATGATCGTGGTATAGGAATAGTGCGAGGGGTCATAATGAACTATGCCAGCACTCGGACAATATTTAAAGGAGGCTTTAAACTGATTATTCTGGATGAAGCAGATGCTATGACCAGTGATGCTCAGAATGCTCTCAGACGGAGTAAGTAATAAATATATGGATATGTGTATGTATATCGTGGGTCGCGGTAGTCCAGTGGGTAGAGCATTGGTCTACTGACCGAAGGGTCCCGGGTTTTATTCCCGGACAAGGCACTCTGGGCACCTGCAGCTCCACCCAAGCTATGTGATTTTTCGGGTACCAGATCTACCTGGGAAACCATAACCGGCACAGGAAAAGGAACTGGCCCCCCTGCCCTGATATGTGAATTTCATACACTGTCGGGCTTAGTCCTGGGTGAACTCTACCATCACCTACCAAACCGACCTCCGGGTCGATTACTGTGTTTTTGGTATGTATATCATCATTAGGCAATCTACCGGTTAAGGTAGGTTTTTGGATGAACGCAACTACCAAATAAATATTTTGTGACACCTAACAAAACACAACCCAACATTCTACTCTACAGTCCCTCTTCATCTCTGAGTACTTCATGCCTCCCTTCATCCCATCCAGCATCCGTATCCTGTTCGTGCCCTATCCTTGTTTGCCTAACATTCTCCCTTCTATTACTTTCTTCAACATCCCACTGTCAGCCAATACGCCCTTCATCCATATTTCCTGCCGCCTTAGGACTACTCCAAACAAACCCCTCTCTTTGCCCCTACACCTAGCAATTCTTACTTAATTTTGCTTTGTGTCCATTTTACCTTCTCTATCCTTGTCTACACCCATAATTCAATAGCCTCCAATCCACACCTATCCTCCTGCTTCAGTGACCATGTTTCCATGTCGTACATCACTATGCTCCATATCAAACTTTTCACGAGCCTTTTCTTGATAGCCTTACCCGACGTCCTTGTCTTCAACTCCCTCCTCCTCATGAAAGCCTCTTTCCCTAGCGCATTTCTTCTCCTTAGGTCCCTACTCTTTTGAACATTTTGGTTCAAAACATTCACAAGACTCGTAAATGGTACCACCTACTCAATTTTTTGCCCTCCTATTTTAATGTTTAGCTAAGCGTTTGTGTGTCTGGAAAACCACGTAGCGTTATTTTTCTCAATAGTTTCAGCCTCAACTTTGTGGAAGTTCATTTTAATAAATGAAAAAGAAAAACTTTGTTCCAATCCACCACTTTATTTCAGGTACGACTAGTTTCGACGCTACGGCGTCATCCTCAGGTACAAAGTTTAAAGTCACAATCATTGTATATATACCCTCTTCAGGAAAGGGTGGGGGAGTTGTGGGAAGAGGGGGCGGGGAGGGGAGTACGGGGGTAGGCACGAAGGAATGTGGGAGAGGGTAGGAAACACCAGGAAAAGCGTTAGTGAGCGGGGGGGGGGGGATTGGAAGGTGGGTTAAGAAAGGGGAAAATTTCGTTGGTCGGTATAATTTGAGTCAATGGCTAATGGGGATAAAGGTACGGGTTAGGAGTCAATGGGAGTTAGGGGGAATGGGTTAGAGGTTCTGTTTTTCTGTTATTGCTAGGGAGGCTTCCAGGAGAGGTGATGCGTTTTCAAACAGAATGTCATTGAGTAAAGGATGTTTCTTCATTGTTCTCCGGATCTCCAACTCTTCCTTCTTGTCCATCCTCCTCCCTTTTTCTTCACGATGTAGAATTTTGGGGATGAAATCACTGGTGTGATTTTCCTCCCACAGGTGTTTGGCAAAGTGGGATTGGGCTAGGTTACACTTCTTGTAGCACCTCTTGTGTTCCTCCATTCTTGTCCGCACCGCTCGACCACTCTGCCCGATGTACCTCGCACTGCAATCCCCGCAAACCATTTCATATATCCCACTATTTTCCAGTGGCTCAACTTTATCTTTAGTTTTATTTATGAACATTTTTAAATTTTGTTTGTTGTAGAAAGCAATTCTGAATTTGTCTTTCGGGAACAATTTGCTAATTTTTTCGGACGGGACACCATAATAGGGCAATTTTACCCACTTAAGTTTTTCCTTAATAGTTTTCCCTGAATTGTAAAGTAGCCGTTGGGCTCTTATGGAGCGTTTCTTGCCGAGCACTTTGTCCACCATTTTTTCACTGTAGCCATTTGTAGTTGCTATAGATTTGATTGTCACCAATACCTCGTTAAATTTTCCTATCGAGAGGGGAATATTAAGTAGTCTATTCAGTAGGAAGTGGAATGTGGATAACTTTTGGGATATATGATGGTGGGAGTCAGCAGGAATTACATGGTCTGCAGTGGTGGTTTTGCAATATAATTGAAACTCGAATCCTTTTTCCCTTTTAGTCACTGTAACGTCCAGAAAACTTAGTTTTCCTTCATTTTCTTTTTCACACGTAAACTTCATATTATTACACTGAGAATTTAAAACCGACAATAAACTGTGCAGTTGTCTTTCAGTGCCAGTCCATTTTGCAAAGATGTCATCCACATAGCGGACCCAGAAGTAAATGTTTTTTGTGTTAACTGAACTATTCATAAACAATTTTTGTTCGAACTCGTCCATGAAAAGGTCGGCTAGGAGCGGTGACAAAGGTGACCCCATGGCTAAACCTTCTGTTTGTCTAAAATAATCACCATTAAATTTAAAATAGTTTTGCTCCACACACACTTTGGCAAGGGTCACTAGGTCACTGACGACGTTTGTGTCCGTCACTGTATTTGATAAAACTTTCTTTGCCACATTGACTGCTTCCATCGCCGGGATGTTGGTAAAGAGGTTCACCACATCAAAAGACACTAAAAAATATTTGGTGGTGGGGGGTTTTATTTTGGAAAGTTGCTCACAAAAAGCCACAGTATTCTTCACTCCATATCTTGGCTGGAAATTAGTCAACTCTCTAAATCTAGAATTCAGCACCGCCGCGAGTTTTCTGGAAGGGGAATTCACACTGGAGAAGACTGGTCGGATAGGAATGTTTACTTTATGCAATTTTGGGAGCCGAAAAAGTTGGGAGCTCTTGGATTCATAGTAGTTGCTTTGTAAATTTCGCTGGACTTCAGAAAAGTTGGAGTGGAGGAAAGCGATTTTTTTCACAATTTCTTGGAATTTTTTAGTGGGGTCCGATGAAAGCTTTACTATCTTGTTATTCTTAATGAAGTCGTAACATTTATCCGTGTAGTCCTCTCTCTTCATCACTGCCATTGCGTTCCCCTTGTCCGCCTTTTCAATGATTAAATTGTTCTCTCTCAATCGCTTCTGAATAGAACTCGGGGGAGCGCAAAGTTATTAGTTCTATTCAGAAGCGATTGAGAGAGAACAATTTAATCATTGAAAAACTATTTCAGTGGGCAAACGTCCAGTGTGAATACATGATAATAGCGGCTCTTTGATTGTTCTCCTCATTAATGCATAGCATCTTGGCCATTTTGAGGTTATGACTGTTTACTAGATGTCTATAGCTATCAAGAAGACCAATTGCAACCTCCAGGGGAACTATGATATGGCGGGAAATTCTAATTGGAGTTCGACTGGTTTATACATATACGCATAAACCGTTACATGTATATTTAGCAATATGCCTCTTCCCTTTGTACTGGAAAGCTCTCAAGAGGCTATTTTATTGCTGACGCTTCAAAGTTTTGTAAAAAGGCAAGAGAGTTATAATTAAAAAAATTTATGACGTGCATCCCCACTGCCTTATTGTGACGGAGCCCTCTTTGTACAAGGTGTGATCCATAAAAGATGGGACTGATTGTATAACTTTATTTCAATGGATACAACTCAATTGAACTTGTCGCCCTCATACTACATGTCTTGGCTGACGACACACCTTTGCCAACGTCTCGCTCTTGAACCCTGCCTGGTAAGCCATCTTAGGCGTCCTCTTCAGTTCTGCCATGCAATTAGTTTAATGCCCGCAATAGAGTCGAATCAGTGCCCTTTCAAGGTTGATTTTAACTTTGGATGCAAACAAAAGTCTGATTGAGGCATGTCTGGAGAGTAGGGTGGTTGCAGGATCACAGAAGTTCTGTTTCTGGCGAAAAACTCTGTCACGACCAGTGCCGGCACGTTATCGTGGTGGAAACGCATTGTTTCTCCACATGTTCGGCCTCTTTTAGCTCACTGCGACCCTCAACCTCTTCATAACCTCTGAGTAGAAATATTTGTTGACGGTTTGACCTTGAGAAACATATTCGTAATGAATCGGCCCTTGCCAATCGAAGAAACACACCAGCATGACCTTCACGTTGGACCGGGACATGTGAGCTTTCTTTGGTCGCGGAGAATGAGGACCTTTCCACTGAGAAGACTGGGCCTTTGTCTCAACATCATAACCGTAAACCCAGGTTTCTTTGCCGGTTACGATGATTTTAAGAAACTCTGGGTCGGCATTGGCTCTGATCCAGGAGTTCCTGACAAATGTCCACACGTTTTTGTCTTTGTTCATCTGTCAGCACCTGCGGGACAACGTTTAACCTTTTGCACTCGGATGTCGAGTGTGACTCGACACGGTGAGCAACGGCAGCAGCTCGTATGTCGAGCCACACTCGACATGGAGTTTCACCACGAGGGGAATTGGGTTTTTTGTCTATTTTTCCAATAACTTTTCTTGTAATCACCTGCATGAAAGGAAAAGGAAAGTTGGAGCTTAATTAAAAGCATGGCTTGTTTTATAAATGAATAGTATCGACTCATTATGTCATCGTTGACATAAATGCCGTCTCCCAAAGGATGCCACCACCTACGCAGATGTTTTTTGTTATCTATTTACTGTGTTGTAAGTTCTTTTTCATTTGCATTGTTTGCTCTTCATTACTTGGAAGTCAGCTAAATGTAAAGCAATGTCTTTAGAGTTTATCGGTGCCTGGAAAAAGATCGCCAGAATTGCTTGTTCATTGCTTTCTAGTTTGGACTCTTTCGTTTTCCTTTCTTCCTAGTGTCCGCTGTCTCATCAAACATTCTGCCTGCTCTTTTCCTATCTATTGCATAGTCAGGAATCTTGAGTAGGAGGGTCCAAGGTATGATCTATTATATTCATAGTAAAACACGAACCTTAGGCCTTTTCCTGGAGTCGTGCTTTTTTGAGGTTGCATCATCCTCCTGTGGTAAAAACACCTTCCTTATCTTAGTCTCCGAGGTTTACTTAAGTTTCTAGAAGCATAACGCAGGTGTTTTCCATAATGGCAGAGGGTTCTCTTACAACAGATGCCTTCCCTTTGGACGAATGCTTTACCAGCTAGTAGTTGCTCATTCTGAACGATTTTCCCCTCCTCACGATGGATAAGTATTCCAAAGAATTAGAAAGCAGCTGTTTCATGAGGAAAACTCTAAAATGGCGGCGTAAATTGTTTTTCTGGGGGCTTCAGGTCAGTGTTGTAAATTCATTTATATTGTATAAAGAATGCCAGCAAAGAGAAAATGAAAAACCGATCTCGCATGTGAAATTTGTTAGGAAACTAGTACACAATCTCTTTGGAGAATTCCGAGATGGTGCACAAACGTCCAGGGTTAGATTACCATCCACAAACATAGAGCAACGTTTAGATGGAAAACTCCATATAATCACACCTTCACCTAACAAAAAACATAAAGATTGTGCGGTTTGCTCTGACCGAAAAATCTAAGGAGGAAGAAGAGAGATGATATATATCTGTGAGACGTGTGAATGTAAACCAGGTCTTCATGTTGGTGAATGCTTCCAAAAATATCATACCATGAAAATTTATAGAGTTTAAATTATGGTTTATCAATCAAGTTATCAATAATTATGTCAAAAAATCCAAAAAAATAAGTTTATATGAAAAGAAACTCCAGTTTTTCATTCTAGTGCCATGCTTAGCTAATTTGGGGTATTTAAAAAATTGGATCCCGAGTAGACTAAGGCAATCGAGGAAAAAGCACCCGAGTGCAAAGGGTTAATGCGATGTGCGTCATGCCCTGTCAAAATTGTCTGACAGGATCCAAAACTAATGTTCACTTCCTCGGCTATCTCCCTAACAGTTAAAACGGCGATTTTCCTGCTCTTAATCGTTCACCAATTTGACATGGTTGGGGTCAGTCAAAGTGGAAGGCCGCCGGCATTTGCGAACCATCATCTGTCGAGGTTCTGCCCGATTTAAGACGACTGTGCCACTCAAAACACTGGTTTTGACTCGTAGCTCATTGAACAAAGGCTTGCTGAATCACTCCAAACGTCTCCGTAGAACAAATGTCAAGTTTGAAACAAAATTTCACGCTCACACGCTGTTCCTCCAGCTCCTTCATTGCTGCCGTCGCACGCAGCGACGAACAGGTTAAGACACGTACCGCTGCTCTTGCGTTAGGATTCGATGTCAACAAAAGCAACATGCTTTACCATGACTCACAGTGCTGTAAATGTTGGTTCTTCTCTTAAACTTCTAGAACCACCTTGAACCACCTTGAACCATGGCTTGCCTTAAATACTTCATTTTCATCCCCTGATGATCCTGACATTCTCTTGATGAGGGCAGCAAAAATCTCTCACTTCCTCACGATTTCACGTTACTGGCATCACATTGCAATTGCTTTTCCTTTTAGCATATGAGAAGCAACCTTTAAACATCATTCAGAATATGTAACCATTCCTTAGATATTCTTGTCACTCCCTTTGAAGCATCCATTCCCTTAATGTTTTCCTTACTTCATAAGGGAAGTACAAGTAGGTGTTGTCCACCAATTGTATCCGGTGTGCATGATAGATTGGTGATGCTGACACCTTGTTCTCGCCTTTTGAATGATTTCACTTCTCTACGATTATTTTTGTTCCTTTTTTGCCTGTCTTCTTGCAACTTTTTCTTTGGGGACATTTTTAAAGCTATTCATAGAATATTATTAAACTGTGCTCATAAAATTGTAGATAACACATCTGAACTCAAATTGGGACAAATGTGTGATCACTAGGAACTATTTGATGCTGGTGGAACTTGTGCTGAAACAAGAAGCATCAACAGCCGTCTCAATCGCCCCACAAGTCCGCCTATCCCCGCCACTCACCAACCAAGCGTTATTCTTGAGCACAATTTTTTGCTTGTCTTGCAAATTACTGTCAGAGGTGCTTGTTAAGCAAGACTTCACTGAATATAGATTTACAAAGTGGAACCATCATGTTTCATATAAGCTAGTTTTTAAACTCAAATTTACCATGTGCCGGGTGGAAAATTATATATAACGTTTGTATAAAAAGTATTGGTAACAATTTTTTCCTGATATGTTTGTGAAGTGCTGAATTCAGGCCATCGATTAACAAGTGTGTACATGATAACATCTGGTATTTGCATTTATAAGATGACAGTGCACATCATTATCACAGAAAATTCAACATTGCTGAAGGTATGTGCTAAACTTGTCACGAAGTTATTTGGATGGACGAACAAGAGCCGGGTCAAGTGTCTTATTGCAAAGACCTTCTGCAACGGTATCGCGACAATTCCCCAACCCCCTTACAGTCCTGACTTGGCACCAGCAAACTAGTTCCCATTCCCAAAAGTGAAATCCTCCCATAAATGATACCGCCGACATGGGACCCTAAGTGCCGTCATCAATGAAGCTTGCATGCATAACCTGAAGGGCCTCTTCCTGGAATGCACCTACCAGGGAGCCTTCGAGCCGTGGAAAAGCCACAGACACGAGTGGCTTGATACTCAAGGGATGTACTTTGAAGGATTTTGAGTCAATGTAGCAATATCTGGAATAAGTCTATTGTTCAGAAACTGTTTCCGATACGTATTATACAAACCATGTGTATAAAACTGCTACCAATAAGGCTTTGCAACAAAGTTAAAAGACACTTTAAGTTGAGGAAATTTTACCCAAGCAGCATTGAACCTGCACCCTTCATGATAAGAATGTTACTAGCTTACCTATCTTTGTCGGGTTAACAGATCAGTCACATTTCCTTGCCCTATTGAAATGCTGTTATCGTCAACTATTAGATTTTTATGCCCATAAAGGGCAATTTTGTGTCAGGGAGTTGAGGCGACATAATTACCAAGTCTCAAGAAAATCTGTTGTTCATGGATCTGGTCCTCCCCTGGTCAAACTGCTCGGGTAGAGGTAGCAAATGGATAGTTGGGATGGGCGATGCTTGGCTGGTGAAAAAGGCAGGAATGTCTGTTATTTTAGGAATGTCTTTTATTGCTTTTCCAATCCTTAAGCTATTTGAATTTGATGGAGCCAATCCTTAAAATGATGCCATTAGAATGAATATAAAAACCCAAAGCCGTAGTCTTATAGGAGTACTCTCATAAGAGTACAGCTTTGGGTTTTTATATTCATTCCATTCATTCGGCCGTAGTACGTTCTATATCTCTTTATTAATGATGCCATTAGCTTGACAAATAATCTTAGGTCTGAGGAAATTTTAAAATAGTGCCGTTTCACCATTGTGTGCCTGAAAGGATTTGCCTTTCCTGGGTTACATTAAACAAACTGCTTGCTCCCCCAACCCTTTCAAAGTGACAGTGTTGCACTCCTACTGAAGGTGTGACGCATTTGAAAAATCAATATTTTTTTGTACCTAAATTATCTCCATTCAAATTTGAGGGCAAGTAGCCACAAAACGATATAAGTTTTATGTAATTATATTTTACTTCTCAGAGGGCAAAAAGATTAGGCAGCATTACAATCCATTAACGTTTCTCACGCTATGAAAAAACTTTGTCCTCACCCTCATTCATGTTTTGTGCAAGCTTTATAACTGTGATCCTATTTTATAGCATAACCACTCATTTTTCACCTATTTATACCCAAGGGCATGACTCGATTAGACTGCTGTATCCTTGCTTAAGAGAAGTGGACTATGTATGCATTGCGTGACAGAGTGAAGTTTCTGTTATACTCTGGCATGTGTGTCGTGGGTTCCCAAGGGAATGCGGACTCTGCCATAATGCTACTTTGGATGCATCATATTCCACCTTCTAACTATTGCTCAAATGGAAATCTACTCATCCATTCACTGCATACATTTTCTGTTTGCTGCTTTTCCTGCTTGTGTTGGATTACATTTTTGTGGCACTGCTGGGTCACTTTTCACGTCTCAGTCTCTTCCATAATATTATATAAATATTATATATTCATGTCCTTCAATGAAAATTATGCGCTATTTTCCTGTTACTTTTATAACCAAAGAAAACATTTGATATAAATTAAATGAAAGTATTTTCTTGTTCTTACTGTTGCAAATGCCATTTCATTACATTTGAGCATTCAGTTTCATCATGTTTAATTATTGTTAACATTGATCCATGGATTTCAAGTTAAATAATTTCACTTTTGTGTAATTATACGAATTCATTTCCCAGAAATATTAAATATGAAAAGGAAATTAGATCATAATTATGAATAGATGTCAGATAATTGGGGGAACGAGAGGTAATAAATACTGTGAATAAATTATAAATAAACCCTCAATGGAAGAGTTAAATGAAAATGGCATGAAATATTTTGTAGTTGATGATGCATGGTATGACATGAGCACATGACTCCAAAGATAACATAAAGAAACCCTAGCTAGCCTAACTTTTTACAATGCAACAGAGGGTGAGATTGACTGAGGGAGATTAGTGTGACGTGTGTGTGTGTGTCTTGAGAGGCAATAAGATCCCGGCATACCCTGAAAACATCTGAGGTAGAATAGAAAATGCTTTATTTTAATGTTATTCAAATTTATTTTAAAACTCCTGGTATGGATTGAAAAAAACACAATAATGCATTATATTCATTTGATGCCATTTTTAAGTCCATGTTTACTGTTGCTACAGTAAAATAGTGTGTTGGCAACAGGCATATGGCAATAGAGCCCAAGGACACAATGTTGGTAAAATCATGAAAAATTTGCTTTCGAAATGCATTGTTTCACAAATATTAGTTCACTTTTGGAAGAGTGTCAGATGAGTGGGGTGTAGTCACTGACGGCTGAGGAATTTCCTTGGAATGGACCTGCACCAACTCACTGCTGAGTTAGAGCTGGTGCCATTTCTTGGATCAAAGTCTTGACAATCTGCCATGACCTCTACTCTGGTGATCAGCGCGATCAAAGAATTCTGTGCAACTTTCAAAGTCTTTTGAAGTCATAAAAGGATTTCGTATAAACATGAAAGTGTGAAAAATAAAATATATTCAGAATGTGCCATTTTATTGTTGGGTGCATTAGAAAAATACTGAAAAATTCTTTGTGAATATGCACATAATTTCTGAAGGAAAGATGACTGTTTAAATATTCAAGTCTTTGGCCAAGGGTGGGTATTCTATATGGAGAATCATGTGTCCTTGCCAAACATCACATCCAACGTAGGTTTGGGCATGAAAACAAATTATGTGGCCTTCTCATTAAAATTAAGGATCTTCGATTGATGGGGGCATGAGTGAGGTCGAGTGCAAAGCTAGTTATAGGACTTTGTAGGACAAACCGTAGGAGCTGCACATTGCAGGATGGAGGAACGCATCCAGGCACTTAAGAATGGCCAAGAAGAGAAATTGGCTGTTGTGGAATGTCTTGGCAGAGCCTGGTTAACTTAATTCAGCCCAAAATCATGGTTGAAGAATAGCAATGTTTCCGAAAAATTTTCCATCAAGCCATGGAAACAATAAGACCCAGGAACAGGAAGATGGCTACACCTTTCCAAATACTTGGAAATGTGTGTTACAGGCCTTGGTGAGTTAGTAGTAGTATTTAGGGGAGGCGACTGACAGTTACGGTCATTTGCACCATTGGGGCTGGACAGGAAAGGATGAAGGGTGGAGAGAAACCCAGCGTCGGCATTTGCTTACTCTAGTCAAAAGGCACCAAGGGGTCCGCGGTTTAACGTCCCATCTGACGGGCGTTGTATTCACCCAAAGTGCTCTCCACAAAGCACCTTCATCGTAGTGATCTGGATACCATTGAAAAACATTAGTTGTCTCCATGATTTGAACCAGGGCCCTCTCTGTGGGAAGCCTGTACATTAGCCAGTGCACCATCCCGATCGCCTACAAGCCCTGGTATTTCAATACTCCTCTCCTAAATGACGTCAGCCAATCGGTGCTGACATCACCGCAGCAGTGTATAAATAGCAGCAATTTTTAATCATTCTCCAATTCAGCCTGGCTTTGGGGGTGTCTGCAGCGAAACAGGCGAAACTTTGCCATCTACAGGATGCCAAGGTATAGGAAACCTGTATAATTTAAATACCTTGCTTTAAAAAATTGCCCCCTGCAAACTCTTTAGAAATGCTCACCATAGCAATCTATAGCCGTTGCCTGGCTTAGTTCAATGTGGTCTTGAGCTTGTGTAGTTCAAGTAGAGTGTATAGGATCCTCACATCATAGCAGGGCCATTGACAAGAAGGGCGAGTTCAACTGGGTTCCACCATTCCCATGAGATGTGAACACTCATGGCCCGATGACATCTTTGGGAGAGGCTGGTCAGGGTGAGACCCAAAGACAGTGCTCACATTTGAATTTGAGCCCCTCCAGTTCTTCATCTTCTTGTATGACTTCTGTCATGAATAAGAACACTCTTCAATAGCAGGGAATCCTGAAGAATGATTTTAAATTTTACATAAAGCTGTGTTCTTGGGTTTCCATTAGTCCGCCTGTAATATCCGGCTCATGTATTTTGAATAGTACACAGTGAGTTCACATCCGCTAACTTTCCACAATAACTCTTGCTCTGTGTGATATTTCTAAGTGGATTAATGCTGTTGCATATAAGTGAATGAAATTATGATTTAATTTCAGTTATTGAGAAGTACACGGACAATGTGAGATTCTGTATCATATGCAACTACTTGAGCAAGATAATCCCTGCCTTGCAGTCCAGGTGTACAAGATTTCGATTTGCTCCTTTAGTTGATGAGCTGATCATGCCTCGGCTCAATTACGTGGTTGAGCAAGAAGGGTAGGTGGTGATGTTTTGCTTGTTTTTGCCAAACTTCAAATTTCCAGTATCCATGTCATAAGTTGCAGTGGAATATGTGATTTGATTTGTTTGTTTCAGTGTCAACGCCACAGAAGACGGCAAGCAGGCTCTCCTGACCCTGGCCAAGGGTGACATGAGGAAGGTGTTGAACATCCTCCAAAGTGCTCACATGGCCTACGACCAAGTGAATGAAGAAAA